>NC_080671.1:295440963-295544474 GCF_030247195.1 Topomyia yanbarensis | reverse complement strand
TATCTATCTATCTATCTATCTATCTATCTATCTATCTATCTATCTATCTATCTATCTATCTATCTATCTATCTATCTATCTATCTATCTATCTATCTATCTATCTATCTATCTATCTATCTATCTATCTATCTATCTATCTATCTATCTATCTATCTATCTATCTATCTATCTATCTATCTATCTATCTATCTATCTATCTATCTATCTATCTATCTATCTATCTATCTATCTATCTATCTATCTATCTATCTATCTATCTATCTATCTATCTATCTATCTATCTATCTATCTATCTATCTATCTATCTATCTATCTATCTATCTATCTATCTATCTATCTATCTATCTATCTATCTATCTATCTATCTATCTATCTATCTATCTATCTATCTATCTATCTATCTATCTATCTATCTATCTATCTATCTATCTATCTATCTATCTATCTATCTATCTATCTATCTATCTATCTATCTATCTATCTATCTATCTATCTATCTATCTATCTATCTATCTATCTATCTATCTATCTATCTATCTATCTATCTATCTATCTATCTATCTATCTATCTATCTATCTATCTATCTATCTATCTATCTATCTATCTATCTATCTATCTATCTATCTATCTATCTATCTATCTATCTATCTATCTATCTATCTATCTATCTATCTATCTATCTATCTATCTATCTATCTATCTATCTATCTATCTATCTATCTATCTATCTATCTATCTATCTATCTATCTATCTATCTATCTATCTATCTATCTATCTATCTATCTATCTATCTATCTATCTATCTATCTATCTATCTATCTATCTATCTATCTATCTATCTATCTATCTATCTATCTATCTATCTATCTATCTATCTATCTATCTATCTATCTATCTATCTATCTATCTATCTATCTATCTATCTATCTATCTATCTATCTATCTATCTATCTATCTATCTATCTATCTATCTATCTATCTATCTATCTATCTATCTATCTATCTATCTATCTATCTATCTATCTATCTATCTATCTATCTATCTATCTATCTATCTATCTATCTATCTATCTATCTATCTATCTATCTATCTATCTATCTATCTATCTATCTATCTATCTATCTATCTATCTATCTATCTATCTATCTATCTATCTATCTATCTATCTATCTATCTATCTATCTATCTATCTATCTATCTATCTATCTATCTATCTATCTATCTATCTATCTATCTATCTATCTATCTATCTATCTATCTATCTATCTATCTATCTATCTATCTATCTATCTATCTATCTATCTATCTATCTATCTATCTATCTATCTATCTATCTATCTATCTATCTATCTATCTATCTATCTATCTATCTATCTATCTATCTATCTATCTATCTATCTATCTATCTATCTATCTATCTATCTATCTATCTATCTATCTATCTATCTATCTATCTATCTATCTATCTATCTATCTATCTATCTATCTATCTATCTATCTATCTATCTATCTATCTATCTATCTATCTATCTATCTATCTATCTATCTATCTATCTATCTATCTATCTATCTATCTATCTATCTATCTATCTATCTATCTATCTATCTATCTATCTATCTATCTATCTATCTATCTATCTATCTATCTATCTATCTATCTATCTATCTATCTATCTATCTATCTATCTATCTATCTATCTATCTATCTATCTATCTATCTATCTATCTATCTATCTATCTATCTATCTATCTATCTATCTATCTATCTATCTATCTATCTATCTATCTATCTATCTATCTATCTATCTATCTATCTATCTATCTATCTATCTATCTATCTATCTATCTATCTATCTATCTATCTATCTATCTATCTATCTATCTATCTATCTATCTATCTATCTATCTATCTATCTATCTATCTATCTATCTATCTATCTATCTATCTATCTATCTATCTATCTATCTATCTATCTATCTATCTATCTATCTATCTATCTATCTATCTATCTATCTATCTATCTATCTATCTATCTATCTATCTATCTATCTATCTATCTATCTATCTATCTATCTATCTATCTATCTATCTATCTATCTATCTATCTATCTATCTATCTATCTATCTATCTATCTATCTATCTATCTATCTATCTATCTATCTATCTATCTATCTATCTATCTATCTATCTATCTATCTATCTATCTATCTATCTATCTATCTATCTATCTATCTATCTATCTATCTATCTATCTATCTATCTATCTATCTATCTATCTATCTATCTATCTATCTATCTATCTATCTATCTATCTATCTATCTATCTATCTATCTATCTATCTATCTATCTATCTATCTATCTATCTATCTATCTATCTATCTATCTATCTATCTATCTATCTATCTATCTATCTATCTATCTATCTATCTATCTATCTATCTATCTATCTATCTATCTATCTATCTATCTATCTATCTATCTATCTATCTATCTATCTATCTATCTATCTATCTATCTATCTATCTATCTATCTATCTATCTATCTATCTATCTATCTATCTATCTATCTATCTATCTATCTATCTATCTATCTATCTATCTATCTATCTATCTATCTATCTATCTATCTATCTATCTATCTATCTATCTATCTATCTATCTATCTATCTATCTATCTATCTATCTATCTATCTATCTATCTATCTATCTATCTATCTATCTATCTATCTATCTATCTATCTATCTATCTATCTATCTATCTATCTATCTATCTATCTATCTATCTATCTATCTATCTATCTATCTATCTATCTATCTATCTATCTATCTATCTATCTATCTATCTATCTATCTATCTATCTATCTATCTATCTATCTATCTATCTATCTATCTATCTATCTATCTATCTATCTATCTATCTATCTATCTATCTATCTATCTATCTATCTATCTATCTATCTATCTATCTATCTATCTATCTATCTATCTATCTATCTATCTATCTATCTATCTATCTATCTATCTATCTATCTATCTATCTATCTATCTATCTATCTATCTATCTATCTATCTATCTATCTATCTATCTATCTATCTATCTATCTATCTATCTATCTATCTATCTATCTATCTATCTATCTATCTATCTATCTATCTATCTATCTATCTATCTATCTATCTATCTATCTATCTATCTATCTATCTATCTATCTATCTATCTATCTATCTATCTATCTATCTATCTATCTATCTATCTATCTATCTATCTATCTATCTATCTATCTATCTATCTATCTATCTATCTATCTATCTATCTATCTATCTATCTATCTATCTATCTATCTATCTATCTATCTATCTATCTATCTATCTATCTATCTATCTATCTATCTATCTATCTATCTATCTATCTATCTATCTATCTATCTATCTATCTATCTATCTATCTATCTATCTATCTATCTATCTATCTATCTATCTATCTATCTATCTATCTATCTATCTATCTATCTATCTATCTATCTATCTATCTATCTATCTATCTATCTATCTATCTATCTATCTATCTATCTATCTATCTATCTATCTATCTATCTATCTATCTATCTATCTATCTATCTATCTATCTATCTATCTATCTATCTATCTATCTATCTATCTATCTATCTATCTATCTATCTATCTATCTATCTATCTATCTATCTATCTATCTATCTATCTATCTATCTATCTATCTATCTATCTATCTATCTATCTATCTATCTATCTATCTATCTATCTATCTATCTATCTATCTATCTATCTATCTATCTATCTATCTATCTATCTATCTATCTATCTATCTATCTATCTATCTATCTATCTATCTATCTATCTATCTATCTATCTATCTATCTATCTATCTATCTATCTATCTATCTATCTATCTATCTATCTATCTATCTATCTATCTATCTATCTATCTATCTATCTATCTATCTATCTATCTATCTATCTATCTATCTATCTATCTATCTATCTATCTATCTATCTATCTATCTATCTATCTATCTATCTATCTATCTATCTATCTATCTATCTATCTATCTATCTATCTATCTATCTATCTATCTATCTATCTATCTATCTATCTATCTATCTATCTATCTATCTATCTATCTATCTATCTATCTATCTATCTATCTATCTATCTATCTATCTATCTATCTATCTATCTATCTATCTATCTATCTATCTATCTATCTATCTATCTATCTATCTATCTATCTATCTATCTATCTATCTATCTATCTATCTATCTATCTATCTATCTATCTATCTATCTATCTATCTATCTATCTATCTATCTATCTATCTATCTATCTATCTATCTATCTATCTATCTATCTATCTATCTATCTATCTATCTATCTATCTATCTATCTATCTATCTATCTATCTATCTATCTATCTATCTATCTATCTATCTATCTATCTATCTATCTATCTATCTATCTATCTATCTATCTATCTATCTATCTATCTATCTATCTATCTATCTATCTATCTATCTATCTATCTATCTATCTATCTATCTATCTATCTATCTATCTATCTATCTATCTATCTATCTATCTATCTATCTATCTATCTATCTATCTATCTATCTATCTATCTATCTATCTATCTATCTATCTATCTATCTATCTATCTATCTATCTATCTATCTATCTATCTATCTATCTATCTATCTATCTATCTATCTATCTATCTATCTATCTATCTATCTATCTATCTATCTATCTATCTATCTATCTATCTATCTATCTATCTATCTATCTATCTATCTATCTATCTATCTATCTATCTATCTATCTATCTATCTATCTATCTATCTATCTATCTATCTATCTATCTATCTATCTATCTATCTATCTATCTATCTATCTATCTATCTATCTATCTATCTATCTATCTATCTATCTATCTATCTATCTATCTATCTATCTATCTATCTATCTATCTATCTATCTATCTATCTATCTATCTATCTATCTATCTATCTATCTATCTATCTATCTATCTATCTATCTATCTATCTATCTATCTATCTATCTATCTATCTATCTATCTATCTATCTATCTATCTATCTATCTATCTATCTATCTATCTATCTATCTATCTATCTATCTATCTATCTATCTATCTATCTATCTATCTATCTATCTATCTATCTATCTATCTATCTATCTATCTATCTATCTATCTATCTATCTATCTATCTATCTATCTATCTATCTATCTATCTATCTATCTATCTATCTATCTATCTATCTATCTATCTATCTATCTATCTATCTATCTATCTATCTATCTATCTATCTATCTATCTATCTATCTATCTATCTATCTATCTATCTATCTATCTATCTATCTATCTATCTATCTATCTATCTATCTATCTATCTATCTATCTATCTATCTATCTATCTATCTATCTATCTATCTATCTATCTATCTATCTATCTATCTATCTATCTATCTATCTATCTATCTATCTATCTATCTATCTATCTATCTATCTATCTATCTATCTATCTATCTATCTATCTATCTATCTATCTATCTATCTATCTATCTATCTATCTATCTATCTATCTATCTATCTATCTATCTATCTATCTATCTATCTATCTATCTATCTATCTATCTATCTATCTATCTATCTATCTATCTATCTATCTATCTATCTATCTATCTATCTATCTATCTATCTATCTATCTATCTATCTATCTATCTATCTATCTATCTATCTATCTATCGATCTATCTATCTATCTATCTATCTATCTATCTATCTATCTATCGATCTATCTATCTATCTATCTATCTATCTATCTATCTATCTATCTATATATATATATATATATATATATATATATATATATATATATATATATATATATATATATATATATATATATATATATATATATATTATATATATATATATATATATATATATATAGATAGATAGACTAGCTAATACCCATCGCGCGTTGCTGCGATTTTCCACGAAATAGGAGAAAAACACAATTTGTTCCAAAGCGCCATCTGGCGGGCAGATAATCTCCAACTAATAGCACACAAACACGCCCCATAACAAATACCTACTGTGTAAATTTTTTTACGGAAATCGGTTAAGCCGTTCGGGAGTCTATAAATCATATACATACAAACTATATATATATATATATATATATATATATATATATATATATATATATATATATATATATATATATATATATATATATATATATATATATATATAAATATATATATATATATATATATATATATATATATATATATATATATATATATATATATATATATATATATATATATATATATATATATATATATATATATATATATATATATATATATATATATATATATATATATATATATATATATATATATATATATATAAAAGTCAATGTTTGTATGTATATGATTTATGGACTCCCAAACGGCTTAACCGATTTCCATAATAATTTATACACAGTAGGCTTTTGTTATGGAGCGTGTTTGTAAGCTATTAATTGGGGATTATCTGCCCACCAGATGGCGCTACAGAACAAATTGTGTTTTCCTCATATTTCGTTGCAAATCGCAGCAACGCGCGATGGGATTAGCTAGTTTCCTATAAATGTCACATAACGATTTATTTTTAGGAAGCAATGGGCAACTCCTGGAGGAATTATTTTATGAAAGTTAATTTTTCCACGCAAAATCCCATGTAAAATTTAAACAGTAGGTGCAAAAATATAGTTTCAGAGATCGAGCTAAGAATTTACACAGGTACCTAAAAAGCTGCTCGGAGCTGGAATCTAATTTGACTATTGTCCATCCGGCATTCAAATTGCCCTAGCACCCTTTGCTTACTGCCGAAGTATCAGTCCCATACTCGTATAACCAATATCAATTGAGTTGGGTTCGCAGCACATGGCACGTCTCGAGGCGACCAACGACCACCAACGGCAACAACATACACCACATCTCTGCGGCGATAGCAAGCAACATGCGCGATGAAACGCACAAAACGAAATGACACTACCCAGCCGGTTCAGTCTCTACTACGACAGAGCGATCGACGAGCGCCGGCAGCAATGTTGCAGTTATAGCAGGAGACGATCCTTCCTTGCCGGAATAGTCGCACAAAGCAAAATTCAAATATCTGGTGATGTACCCCCCCCCCCCCCTCGACTGGGCAGGCAGCGCAGTTGCCATGCACGCTTTGCTTGTTTGCAAGGTGATAGGGGATGCTGATTATAATAAAAGCACAGCGCGAATTGGATTGTAGCATACTTAGATATTTATCCCAGGCTGCATTATTAACGGAATGTAGTGTTTAAGTCTAGTAGTCCGCGTAAGGTGACAGAATATATTTTGAGCCCTATTCCTAAGTTATAAATGAGACCAGATATGATGAAAAAGTCACTAATCGGCATTCGAATGATCCTAGTAGTTCTCACCTATCACCAAAATATCAGCCCTGTAATCGTGCAACCAATGCCTGTCTAAATGAGTTCACGGCGCATAGAGTACGCTTCTTCTGCGGGAGGCAATCAACGAGCACAGACGCGCGGCACTGTTCATGACGTCTTTGAGGAGAGAGCGTTCTTAGAACTAGTCAACAGTTGCTTCAAAAAATTAAAAAAGGTTAATAAATGAGGCAACAGGAGAAATATCAATGGGATTACAAAGAAAGTCAAGAATATAAATTTTATTATAACCTGAGAGTCTTAAATCTGTAACATGTTATGTATAATAAAAGAAACTCTGCACAAGAAATAAGAGTATTATTTTAAACTAGTTTGATTCTCTAATGGTATTGTGCGGAAAAAATAGAAAACATTCAAAAGGTGTATCAAAATATATTCATTCTCGATAATATATGGATGTTAGCACCACTATGCGGCCTAAATTATATTTATACACGAAAGCCTTTGAAATGCTCTACAACTTCGTAAAACATCAGATTGCATTATCTCTTACCATTGTATAGATAGGCGTATTACCTTGAATTAATTTTGCTCACTGGCGCCACCATGTGTTGGAATTTTGCATTTTTCAAATGAGAGAATAAAGTATTTTTTGCTACTTTACAACTTTGTAGAACATCCAAATGCTCCATCTCTTAGCGCTGTACAGATAGGAGCATTCCCTTTAAATTGCTTGGCTCATTACCGCCACCATGCGGAGAAATCCTGAAACTTCCCAGTGAAACTAAAAAGTCCTTTTATTTCTCTACAACTTTGTGGAACATCATAACTTTCTATCTCTCGTCGTTTCAGAGATATGAGTTTTTCCTAACCTTGCCCCACCTTTGCATGTGGGTCACATATATGAGATAAGCGGAGTACGCCCTTTGCGCATGTTAAGCAGTAATATCCAACTTTAAACGTTAATAACTCTTTAACGGTTGGTTGGATTGTCTTTCAGTCTTCGACAAACTTGTTCGGCATATCTTCAAAAGCTTAACTCCTTCCTATGTCCGTGTTCGGAAGTTAACAGCGACCTCTAGGGGCGATAATGTGAACTGTGAGTGCTTCCCCATACATTTTGGCCAGAAATTCCATACAAATTTTAAGCTCGTTGGGGGAGGGGTTAGAGTTAACCGATTTAGCTCAAATTTGGACAGTGTCATTTTTTCATGATTTGGAACGACGCTAGGGGGTGTAGATTAGTAATTTCAAAAATGGTCGTTTTATTGTCACCCTACTGCTCAGCAATACAACCGGTGTTACCGGTGAATGCTTTCGTGATGTGAATTCAGCGAACTGAAAATATGCATAAATACACCAATCATTTTTTAGCTTTGAGTGTCCAAACTAGAATCATACCGAAAGGTGAAGTGAAGTGAACATCAGAAACGATTAAAAACTCAACAATTAATCCGAGAGGACCGAAAAACATTCCACGAAATAAAGTGTTAATCAAGTTGAAAGCATCAATGGAGTTCCGGCCCCTTGCACAACAGGCAGTAATCGGCGTTCATGGATTCCGAGGAAGGATTAGTGCCAGTGCTGCGACTGACAAACAGTGGAAATGGAAGCAGACATCAACCAGCGATGAACACCACCAGCTACAAGGAGTAAGGTACTGTGCCTCACTAGAATTAAAACTAGTACCAGTGCTGCGACTGACAAATAATGGAAATGGAAATAGACATCATCCAGCGATGAACAACACCATCTACAAGGAGTAAGGTACTGCGCGTCACTAGAATTAAAAATTTTAATGTTTTAGCTAGGGACTAGATCATTATATTATTATATTTCATGATCAAATTATCAAAATGACATAAAGCACGATTAGATCATTATATTATTATATTTCATGATCAAATTATTAAAATGACATAAAGCACGACTAGATTATTATACTATTATATCTCACAATCAAGTTATTGAAATGACAGTAACAACTAATGAAAACCTACATAAAATTTAACCAACGCAATACCATTAAATATTAACCATACCCTTAAATTCGCACCCTAACTAGGACAAGTAAATCCCCGACCGTAAGCGGAGACCCGCAAATAAATATTATCAATAGCTTGGAACAGCACGCAAATTGGCAAGATAACCAAGATACGAAATACTGGTTATTATTGACCATTTGTTTCATACAACTAATATTTACCATTTACCAAACGTACACAAGGTACGTCAAGCGCCAAGCATTTAAGAAGGCAAGAAAATCGCTTGCAACTCTAGACCAGGCCTAGAATGCACATAAAGGGCGAACACGAAATTATTGCGACACATTCAACAGGGCATAACTTTTTTACCATTGGGTAAAAATCAACAAAATTTTGCACACTTTCTCATTGATGTGTATTGTTTACATGCTGTTAAACTCAAAGTCGTGTTTTTCGATTCAACGAAGATGGAGGTGAACCAACGCGAGTCGAGAGAACAAATTCTTTCCAAACACCTGGAATTTCCTGACCTGTCGCACCGGCAGTTGGGGAAAATGTTGAACAATCACCATTGAACCGTCTCCAGAGTGTTGAAGCGGTTCCAGGAGCGGTTGACGTTGGACCACGGCAAAGGAGCTGGAAGAAAACCGGGACCGGAAAACAAAAAGACGGAGGGAAAGGTGAAGCGGACGATTAAAGCAAATCCCAACGTCTCAAGCCGTGATTTGGCTAAAAAGATCGGCATGTCGCAGAGCTACGTCCAGAATGCAAAGAAGAGAGCTGGACTACATACATACAAGGTACAGAACTTCCCAAACCGCGATGAGCGGCAACAATCGACGGCTAAAACTCGGGCACGGAAGCTCTACGAGAAGATGCTGACAAAATATGGCTGCTGTGTAATGGACGACGAAACGTATATGAAAGCCGATTTTAAGCAAATTCCGGGGTTGGAGTTTTTCACCGGCAAGAGCAAGTTCTATGTGAACGACAAATTTAAGAAGAAAAAATGTCGAAGTTCGCCTTCAAATATCTCATTTGGCAGGCCATCTGCTCTTGCGCACTGAGGAGTGAGCCTTTCGTGACAAAGGACACAGTGAATGGCAAGATCTACAAATCTGAGTGCCTCGAGAAGCGCCTTTTACCGTTCTTGCAGTAGCACGACGAAGCTCTGCTATTTTGGCCAGATTTGGCATCATGCCACTATTTTAAAAGTGTCCTGGAGTGGTATGAGGCCAATTCTGTCCATTTTGTTCCAAAGGACATGAATCCGCCAAACTGTCCGGAGCAGCGCCACCGGTGGAACAGTACTGGGCAATGATGAAGCGGGAGCTTCGGAAGAGCAAGAAGACAGTCAAAGACGAGAAGGACATGTTAAGAAAATGGAAAAAACTGAGAAACTGGTACCGGAAAAAACACTGTAAAGACTTTGATGGATGGCATCAAGCGAAAATGCGTTCAATTTGACACTCAAGGCTCCATCGATTAACTTTTCTTTTGATTTTTGAAGTAAATATATGTATAAAACTACCCTAAAATTTTGATTTCATTTTAAACATTATAAGAAAATTGGCATGACATTTTCGGTGTCGCAATAATTTCGTGTTCGCCCTTTACATTAGATATAAAACAGTAAATTTAACAATACAAAAAAATGTAACATGATATGTAAATAGCACTAGAAACATTAATAAAGATCGACAATAATTTAAAAAAATCTATCATCAAGAAAGTTTCCTATTCCAATTTAATTGAAAAAGAAAAATTATTCGAAGCCAATTACAGGGCAATACAAGAATATAAATTTTGACATTACAACTGCAATAAACAAAAGATTGCACAAATTTAAAATAAAATTTAGACTAAAAGGAGCAATATTAGCTATCATTTTCACGAATCGGCTAAATAAATTAAAAATTATGACAAATCTTGATATTAAAACAGCAGCGAACCTAGCCTCTTTAATACCACTATATGATGGTAATAAAGAAGGAGCTAAAGGTTTCGTAGATGCTGTAGACTTCATAAATACGATCGTGACTGAAGCTAAGAAGCCCACGGCTATACAAATAGTACTCACCAAGCTCACAGGCAAAGCGAGAGACCTTTTTACAGCGGTCCCGCCAGCCTAGTTGAGATCGCCCTGCAAATCCAATTGAACTGCACAGAAAAAAGCAGCTCGGATTCCGCAGAAAGCAATTTAAAAAATATAAAACATAACAGCGACCCGCAAACTTTTGCTAAAAGCGTCGACGAACTGAGCAATCAGCTCGCCAACGCATACATCCGAGAAACCTTTCCGGGTGAAGTAGCTAAAAATAAAGCAAAGAAAGCAGGCATACAAGCTTTAATAAAGGGCGCACGCAACCAAGAAACTAGAATGATGTTAAGAGTCGGCAAATTTGATACATTAAGCGACGCCATCGACTTAATTGTTGAAAACGAAACTTGTCATGAAAAAGAATCCGCCACCCTACTAAACCTAAATATAAATACGAACAGGTGGGACAACCGAGTTAAACGAAACTCTTTCCAACACCCCCAAGTTACTATAACACGCAGCAGTACTACCGTTCCCAAAGAGGAAACGGGAGAAACGACGCAATTCAGCGAAATTTTAATACCAATTCGACCACACAACATTAATAATAGATTCTGGTGCAGATATCTCTATTTTTAATAGTAATAGAATAATACCCGAACAATTAGTAAATAACAATATCAGAATAAAATTATCTGAAATAAAGTAAGGAGAAATAGAAACAACAGCCCTGACCGAAACTGAATTAAATTTCGGAAATAACATAATCATTAAACATAACTTGCATTTAGTTAACACAGACTTTCCCATTCAAACCGATGGCATTTTGGGCAGAGATTTTTTCTCCTCCCATATATGTATAATCGATTATGAATGTTGGTTACTTTCTCAGTAAATAATACTAACGTGTCCGTACCTACACAAGACAGCGTAAACGACAATTTCATAATACCGCTGAGATGCGTAGTGATTAGAAAATTAAGTAACAACAATCTTAAGGAAGACATGCTAGTCATTTCTACAGAAATTGCACCTGGAATTTTTTGCGGAAACACTATCATATCTCTACAAAATCCCAATGTAAAAATAATGAATACAACGAAATCACCTGTAAATATATCCTACTTAGAACTTAAACCTGAAATGGAACCCTTAGCAAACTACAATATAATGAAAATTAACAATAAAGATAAGAACAATACGGGAAATAAAAAAGTTTGAATATACATGAAAAATGTGCCAAGCTACGCACAACAAGCATTAACCAACCTAATATTAAACTATTCAGACATTTTTGCACTCGCTGACGCTGTCGACTAACAATTTTTACAACCAAAACATTAACTTAAGGTTGCACAGAGAATGCGCAAAATTCGCAAACGAAAAAAGCAGTTTTTTTCCACACCGTACGTCAGATCTTCATAAAAATCTATCAGCGTATGTAGAATGTTGTTACAGTACTGCTGATTGATTTTTTATGAAGATCTGACATAGGGTGTGGAAAAAAACTGCTTTTTTCGTTTGCGAATTTTGCGCATTCTCTGTGCAACCTTAAAGGAAATACCTCCGTATACATACCCAATTATAAAACAATCCATTCTCAAAATACGGAAATAGAAACTCAAATTAATAAAATGCTAAAAGACGAAATAATAGAACCTTCAATATCATCCTATAACAGTCCAATCTTATTAGTACCTGTTCGGCACATAGGCTAATGCTAAATATGTAAATTTCAAATACCAATTACTATCCTTACTACTATCTACAGCTGTTCAATTACAATCAGAACTAATTACTAATGTGAATTGATAAAGTTAAATTTTGTGCACCCTTTCAATCGATGGAAAACAGTAAACACAACATAGAAAATAGTTCACCCTGAACAGCACTATAGACGCGAGCCTTGTTGTGTTAGTACTGCAGTGTAGATGGAGGACTAGCAAAACCGATCGTCGCAATCACTGCTTCGATCTGAACTGTACACATATAGTTCTAGAGAGAGAGGGAGAGAGAGGAAACCATCGTCGCGATCACAGCTGATCCCGGCTGGTTATATAATTGTACATATAGTTTATTTGAAAATATATCTCGTGGAAGAAGGTAGATCTGCTCGTTTGTTCTGTCGGAAGAAAGAAAGCCGTCGGTGTTGGAAATTTGCTAAGTCGGTAGGCAAAAAACGTTCAAACTCCCCAGCGGGTTGGTGGACTTAGTGTTTTTGTTCGTGTTTTAATACGGTGAGCCACAGTGAAATTTGGCTAAGTCCCCAAGTGAAGGGAGGACTTTAGTTTGCAGTGCGTGGTGCAAACAGTATTTTTTCCCGTTCCTTCAAACGGTAATCGCGACCGTATTATTAAACCGGCCAAATTGAAGACGGCGAAGAACAATAATTGGCCGTGGTTTAGCATTCGTTTCCGTGCGCGCTTGTGTGTTGATAGTTTCTAAAACTAGCAAAGAAAGTCCTTCGGTGACCGGCAAAAGTTCGCGCTCGAACATTTTGGTCCTTCGAGCCGGATAGAAGGCAATTCAAACCGCAAGTGCGTTGTGCGGTAGTGAACAAATCGCGGAAAGGGTACCGCTTGGGCAAAGTGTAGCCATTGCGTGGCTGAAAAAGATCACCATCGCGTTTGCAAATTGGCGGGTGCGCCGTAGTGAAAGTGGTTTTTTCGTGCAAACGCGATCGCGCGGTTAACATTGACGTTTCGCGCAAAGGTAAATGCGCCGGTGGAAAAGCCGAACTACGACGGCTAGTGCTTTTGGATTGTGTGGTGGAAGATTTTCGCGCTACCGCGATTACTGTCGCGTGTGAAGCGCTTGGACTGTGGCCATTTTTCAAGCCATCGAGTGGGCCATTGTGGTGGCTATTCAACGGATCGGAAGGTAGTTGACCTCCGATAGCCGCGTCTACAGAGCCATTTTGGACGCTGAGTGAGCGTCGCTTGGGAAGCTGTTGTTGTCAGTGAAGGTACTGGTGATAAATGTCACTGCCTGGTCATTGAGCAACACTTCTGATTCCGGACTGGAATCCCCGGTGAGTCAATTCCAATCTTCCGCCACACGTGGCTTGCAGTAGCATTTTTTTTAGTTTTAAGAAAGTGGGTGACCTTCAGTCATTGTGGCAATCGGTGAACGGTCCGCGAATCGAGTGGAAAATCGTTTCGCGCCCTCGATTTGCGATACCGCGTAGAAGTGGGTTAGTTCGCGACGGGAAGGAGCAATCGTTCGATTAAAAAACTGCTCACTTCCGTTCGAATTCCGCGTTCGCGAAGGGCAATTCATCGCGTCGGGAAGGAATTAATCGTTTCGAGTGTGTTTGTCCTCGTTCGGTTCGGTTTCGCGTAGAAACGGTTAGTTCGCGTCGGGAAGGAGTCCGTTATCGATTTAACTGCCGTTTCCGTTCGTAGTGCGTCGTGATGCCACCCAAAGAGGAGAAAGTGTTGGGAGACCGGATAGTTCAGCGTAATGGATTGCTGGCAATTCGTGATGCTGGATAGGGCTTATGCGCAGTTCACGGAGGCGCAGGATGCAATTGAGAGACTGGACAAGGAGGGGTTTCTGGCATCACACCTGGCGGAACGTGTCGATTTCGAGCAGCGATACTGCGCAGCGAAAGGCTTCCTACTCTCCAAGGTTCCTGTAGAAGCGAACAACTCAGCTTTGAACACATCCATGATGGCAAATCAACACACTTTCTCGACAGGATTCCACCTCCGTCTTCCAAAGATCGACCTACCGAGATTTGATGGCGATTTCTCACGTTGGTTGTCATTTCGAGACACCTTTACGTCCATGGTTCATTCCAATGGGGCCATATCAACGGTCGCCAAGCTTCAGTACCTTCTACAATCGCTTGAAAGGGACGCAAAGAAGCCGTTCGAGTCAGTTGACGTCGAAGCCGACAACTATGCGTCAACATGGGACGCCCTGCACAAGAGGTACGACAATCGCCGTTTTCTCAAACGTCAGCTGTTCAGGACACTCTACGAGCGGCCAGCGGTCGAGCAGGAATCAGCTAAGCGCATCCACAGTCTGGTCGACGATTTTCAGCGCCATGTACAGGCGTTGGCGAAATTGGATGAACCTGTGGAGCATTGGGATACGCCGCTGGTGAACATGCTGTCGTACAAGCTGGACCAATCCACATTGCGAGCATGGGAGGAGAAAATGAGCAGCCAGGACGATGTCAAGTAAGAGGAACTGGTTGAGTTCCTGTACCAGCGGGTACGCGTCCTCAATTCCGTTGGACCAGATACGCAGCAACCGGCACCGCCAAAGGTGGCCGGCCGACCGAGTTGGAAGAGCACGAAGGTGAAGTTCGCAGCTAACGCAGCTGCTACGCCCAACCAAGATTCTCCATGTCAGTTAGCATGTTCAGACAGCCACTCCCTCCGCAACTGCCCAGTGTTCCTACGAAAGGATGTCCGCCAGCGCCGAGAGCTGGTTTCGCAAAAACGGTTGTGCTGGAACTGTCTGAGCTTCGGTCACCCAGCCAGGACGTGTGTATCGAAGTTTACGTGTCGTACATGCCACGAAAGATATCATTCCCTGTTACACGATTCCTCTCCATCCAGGGTGTCGTCGAGTCCTGCCATTACGGGATCATCACAACAATCTCCACCGGTTCAACAGCCGCATTCGTCCAGTTTGGGTTCTGCTCCACCGCAGGTCAGCATGGCGGCCCAAACCCCATGCAGTATGGTTCTACTGGAAACGGTTGTTCTCAACGTTGTTGATGATCATGGCAGAGAACACAAGGCTCGTGCTCTACTCGACTCGGCGTCAATGTCCAATTTCATCTCCGGTCAGTTGGCGAAGGTTCTCCTCAGCCGTCGTACCAAGGTGGACAATTCGGTCGCAGGAATCGGTCTCTCAACGCAAAGGGTGAAAAATGCCATCACCGCCTCCATTGAATCGAGAACTCAGCCATTTTCCACGAAGCTCGAGTTTCTCATTCTGAAGCAGCCATCCGCAGAGCTGCCGACCATGCCGGTCGATACGCCGGCGTGGAAATTCCCGCAGGTTGGATTAGCAGATCCACAGTTCCATGTCCCAGGAAGGATTGACCTCGTCATCGGAAGTGAGGCCTTCTGGGAACTTCACACCGGTAGGAAGATCTCGCTCGGTAGCAGTCTTCCATGGGTAGTACCATTCGGAAGCCGCACTTAGAATCCACCATCAAGCTGCGTCGTCAGGCATCGGCAATGCTAGCTTCCGCTGGATTACCGCTCAAGAAATGGGCATCGAATTCTCCTGAAGTTCTTGGGGATATACCACCTGACGATGTGGCAATTCAGCCGTTTCACAATCTTCAGGATGATCAGGCCGTCTCCACGCTCGGCCCCATTTGGGAACCGAAGTTAGGCATACTCCGGTTCAAGGTTCAGCTGCCGCTAGCCGCATACGTCCTGTCGAAGCGCAAGGTGATGTCGTACATCGCGCAAATCGGACTCGTAGGTTCAACGACCACCAAGGCTAAACTCTTCATGCAGCGACTTTGGGCTCTGATGCAGAATGGCGAAGCTTGTGAATGGGACACGCCGCTTACACTCCAAGAAGAATGGAAACTGTTCCATAACACACTACACCTGTTAAGTGAAGTTCGCGTACCCCGCTTCATTTCGATGCCCGACGCCGTCAGCATCCAGTTTCACTTCTTCTGCTATGCGTCTGAGCGCGAACTGAAGCACACGGCACAGTTTCGGTCCAGTTGCTGGCGTCTAAGTCAAAGGTAGCTCCGCTCTCTACTCGCCATACAATCGCCAGACTGGAACTCTGTGCCGCACATTTGTCGACCCAGCTGTACAAGAAGCTGAACACGACGCTGAAGCTTCCTGCAGCTGTTCATTTCTGAACAGATTCCACCACTGTCCTCCAATGGCTTCGCGGGAACCCGAGTCGTTGGAAGACTTTCGTCGCAAACCGGGTCTCGCAGATACAGCTTTCAACCGATCTCAACCGCTGGAAGCATGTTCCTGGAGTCGACAATCCCGCTGACGACATATCCCGAGGATTGAGTCCTACCGACATCCTCAACTGTACACTGGGACACCGTGGCTATCAAGGTCTCCGGATTGTTGGCCAAATCCAATGTTACCCGCAGCAGAAACTCCTGAAGTGTCCGCCGAAGGACGCAGGATACCACTAGTCGCCATAACCACGACACAACTGAGTTTCTGCACCGATTTATTCGCTCGCTACTTCAACTTCTCCAAGCTGCGCCGAGTGACAGCTTTCATTCAGCGTTATCTGCACGTGCTTCGTGAACGAGCCTCGCAACGTCGTTCGGAAAAGGAGAAGTACAAGCCACTCGTCATTCCGAGCATTAACCCGCACCCAGTCCATCCGCTTACCGCTTACAAGAACTCCAACACGCCGAACTTTCGGTCTGTCATCTCGCGCAGGGTAAACTTTTTGCTGAGGAGATTTCCGATCTCGCTAGTGGCGAACGTGTCGCAAGATCTTCCACGCTGAAATGGTTAAACCCGTTCGTCGATCCCGAAGGCACCGTACGTGTCGGTGGCCGGCTTCGCAATGCCGCGCTGACCGATGCGAAGAAACACCCGATCATCCTCTCTACCAAGCATCCGCTTGCTGTTCTGTTGGCTAGTTTTTATCATTTGAAGCTACTGCACGCAGGCCCTCAACTCCTGCTAACCACTCTCCGCCAGAAGTTTTGGATTCTGGGCGGCAGAAATCTTGTGAAATCCGTCTTTCACCGTTGCCACACTTGCTTCCGTAGCAAGCCCACACTAGTCCAGCAGAGCACAGCAGATCTTCCGGCATCGAGAGTATCTCCAACCCGACCGTTTTCCGTCTGCGGAGTCGACTATTGCGGACCATTCTACTTGAAGTCCGCCGTCCGCAACCGTGGGCCAACGAAGGTGTACGGGGCCATATTCGTCTGCTTCTCGACTAAGGCAGTTCACATCGAGCTAGTGAACGACCTGTCTACTCCAGCATTCCTAGCTGCACTCCGTCGTCTGGTCGCCTGCAGAGGAAAGGTGGTAGAGTTGCACACTGATAACGCTACCGCTTTCAAAGGTAATGCACTGAACCGCATCTACCACATGCTGAAGGTCGATGAGTCTGATCGGAATCAGATCTTCGACTGGTGCTCCGACAACGAAATTCGCTGGAAATGCATCCCACCTCGAGCACCACACTTTGGCGGTCTTTGGGAGGCTGCAGTGAAGTCAGCGAAAACACACTTGCTGAAGACAATCGGCAACATGAACGTTGCATACGAGGACATGCTCACACTGCTGACGCAGATAGAGATGTGCCTCAATTCTCGTCCGCTGACTCCAATGCCGGACGATCCGTCCGATCTCGAGGTCCTAACGCCAGGACATTTTCTCGTCGGGAGTAATCTCCAAGCTGTTCCGAAAGTTGATCTGAAGGAGACTCCTGACAATCGCTTGAACCACTGGGAACTGACTCAGAAACGGTTCCAAACCATTTGATCTCGCTGGTACCCGGAATACTTGCAACAGCTGCAGTCCCGTGCAACGAAGGGTTGCAACCCGCCTGTCTCCGTCGACGTTGGCAGAGTCGTCATCGTGAAGGAAGACAACATCCCGCCAACCAATTGGCCTCTCGGCCGAATCATCAAGTATCATCCGGGATCCAATGGCATCGTTCGTGTGGTCACGCTACGAACCGCTGCAGCCAAGGAGGTTGTGCGTCCCGTGGCCAGAATCGCTCTACTACCGGCACCACCGGAAACTCAACGAGCCGACTGAGAGTTGTCATCCAGGTAGAGTAACCCGGACGGGGAGAAATTGCTCGATGCGCACCTGCGCATTGCATAGATAATTGCAATTCCAATCCCCCAACCCCAATCGTTCGATCTACCTGGTCTTTTTTTCTTCTCGGTCGATGGCGATGAACTCCAAGGGCAATTGCTGTCAGTCACTGGACTTGTACTGGACACTCACAAGACCGTTCCAGCACAAAACATCAGAAATCTGTGTTGACATCCCCGAGTACCATTTGCTGTCATCAACCGAGTTCGCTGATATCCAACAATTGGAACACAATCACCACCAGAACAAAACCCGTTTGAATTATTTATTTGAAACACCGTCATGTTTCAAGGTGGTCGGAATGTTCGGCACATAGGCTAATGCTAAATATGTAAATTTCAAATACCAATTACTATCCTTACTACTATCTACAGCTGTTCAATTACAATCAGAACTAATTACTAATGTGAATTGATAAAGTTAAATTTAGTGCACCCTTTCAATCGATGGAAAACAGTAAACACAACATAGAAAATAATTCACCCTGAACAGCACTATAGACGCGAGCCTTGTTGTGTTAGTACTGCAGTGTAGATGTAGCATGTGTAGCAAAACCGATCGTCGCCATCACTGCTTCGATCTGAACTGTACACATATAGTTCTAAAGAGAGAGGGAGAGAGAGGAAATTATCGTCGCGATCACAGCTGATCCCGGCTGGTTATATAATTGTACATATAGTTTAGTTGAAAATATATCTCGTGGAAGAAGGTCGATCTGATCGTTTGTTCTGTCGGAAGAAAGAAAGCCGTCGGTGTTGGAAATTTGCTAAGTGGGTAGGCAAAAAAGGTTGAAAGTCCCCAGCGGGTTGGTGCACTTAGTGTTTTTGTTCGTGTTTAATACGGTGAGCCACAGTGCAAGTTGGCTAAGTTCCCTAGCGACAGGTGAACTATTCGGTGCGGTGCATTTCCCGTGTTGTACCATCGGTGATCGCGCTGAAAAGGCGATTCCGATCGATACATTAAACCGGCCAAATTGAAGACGGTGAGTGACATCAATTGGCCGTGTTTGGTACTGTTTTCGTGCGCGCTTGTGAGTTGCTGGTTTCTAAAACCAGCGAAGAAAGTCCTTCGGTGGCCGGCAAAAGTTCGTGCTCCAACAGTACCAAAGAAATCAAATGATGAAACCAAGAAATGGCGACTAGTAATAGATTTCAGACAACTTAACAAAAAAATCCTGGCAGACAAATTTCTCCTAACTAGAATCGATACAATTTTAAATCAACTTTTCAACATTAGACTTAATGTCTGGCTTTCACCAAATAGCGTTAGAAAAAAACTCTAAAAAATTTACTGCTTTCTCAACACAGAGTGGTCATTACCAGTTCACACGCTTACCTTTCGGATTAAATATTAGCCCAAACAGTTTTCAGAGAATGATGACAATTGCGATGGCTGGACTAACACCAGAACATGCATTCGTCTATATCGATGACATAATTGTTATTGGATGTTCCATCCAACACCACTTGCAAAAGTTAGCAAAAGTCTTCGACAGAATCAGAAAATATAATCTAAAGTTAAATCCTCAAAAATACAAATTCTTCAATACAGAAGTGACGTATCTAGGACACAAAATTACAGATAATGGAATACGACCAGATAGTTCCAAATTCGACACTATTAACAACTACCCTATACCCAAAAATAGTGACGACTGTAGACGATTTGTACCTTTTTGTAACTATTACCGCAAATTTGTAGCAAACTTTGCAACAATAGCACACCCACTAAATCAACTTCTAAAGAAAAATAACAGTTTAACACATTAAAATCACACCTACTCTCACCAAAACTACTTCAATACCCCGACTTTGCTCAACCGTTTATACTAACAACTGACGCATCAGACGTAGGATGCGGAGCAGTTTTATCCCAAATTAAAAACGGAAACGACTTACCCATAGCTTTCGCGAGTAAAAACTTCACTCCAGGAGAGAAAAAATAAATCGACAATACTAAAGGAACTAACAGGAATACATTGGGGAATAAATTATTTCAAACCTTACCTATACGGAAGAAAATTTACGTTCAGAACCGACCATAGACCATTAGTATTTCTATTAAATATGAAAAAAAAAATCTTTAAACCCACTAGAATGAGACTAGATTTAGAAGAATTCGACTTTAATATAGAATATATTCCTGGTAAAAGCAACGCTACAGCGGATGCCTTATCCAAAATTGTTGCAACCTCAGACGAATTGAAAGCCTTAAACGTACTTACTGTCAACACCAGGTCCACGATAAGAAAATTAAAAATAGCGATAACAATAATAGTAATACCTATAATAATAATAATACTAACGATAATGTAAAGAATAATAATAACAACAATAATAATATGAACAACAACTATAAATTACTTAACGACAATGTACAAAAGACGAAAGGTAGAGAAAATGCGCATAATATTTTCATGTGTCATACAGAATCGTATATGTACAAAATAGGTTGTAAACTGCACGTTCCACAACGCCTTGATACACATACATAATGACTCATCCACTTATTTCATCACGTTTTGTTCTACTAACAATTTATTTTACGTTAATAAAACGTCTAGAAGTTTCTAATTTGAAATTATATTGGATTCACATTGACCTCTACGACCGATTTTACTGTACTGATTCACAAAACTTCAATATACTACAATACATTGCGTAAAATATCTAGGTACGTATTCTACGTTCTTCAAATCATTCTAAAGTTCACATTTTGAGATTTTCAACCTAAAATAAAGAAATAAGTCTTGTTCGATGTCCTACATAATTTAAAAATACAGTTGTTTAATAACATCAATATCAAATACCTGCCTGAAAACATTCCAATAGACACTCATTCCAGAGTTCTGATATCAATAATAATCCTATGCTTTCCCGAGCAAATACTCATGGGTTCAAACACCACACAGCCCCTTGAAAAGACCTTAAACATGGTCCGTGCCAAAATTCCCAACCATCAAGGCACCATAAAATGGTCTCAATAACCCATAAAACACCAACATATGGTGTTTTATATGGGACCTACCGGACCATGGTAATGGTGTTTTCATGGGTTGAACCCATTTCAAGCACCCATGTCAAGCCCCATGAGCATGGGGGTATTATGGACTATCCGTTTGCTCGGGTTCCTATCATATTTAGCTCACACCCACACACACACACGCACACACACACACATACACACACTACTCCAACGGAATCGCCGAACAGATCTCGACACCTGGCTGGTTGGCTCGGCCTGAACCTTAAGCCAGGTTTAAACATACTGGTGAACCTGGTTTAAAAGTTAAGCGAGGGTGAAGAAATCGGCCCTTAATCTGTTAATTGGTGCAGTTGTGGAAACAAAACCAATATACAGTTAATGCTCTATATTGTATTCTAACATTTGACTATTTGATATTTAGAGGAATCTTTGAAATAGTAATTTTAGATAACCGATTAAATTAAAGTTTTCCCCAGTCTAGTATTTCATAACACCTCTGACAAGCTTCTTAACCCTCCCGGTTTAAACGTGTCCGATCATCTTCGATTTTGACAGTGGCGGCGCGAGGTGTTTTGCCGCTCGGGGCAAAAAATTAAATTTGCCGCCCCTTTTGTAATGAATTTTTAAAAGAGTTAGATTTTGTCCCACCTATATGAAACAAATATGATAAAAGTATTAGAAAATGTCTACATGAAAATGAACTTTTTCACATTTTAATGCAAATATTTTTTCATGGCGGCAGTACTGCGCATAAATGCCCTAGCGAAAGGGTGCGTTACGACTCCGCTCACATGTTCGCGCCGCGCTATTGGTAGATCCTCTATAAAATATA
The DNA here is from genome assembly GCF_030247195.1 of Topomyia yanbarensis. Lineage (NCBI taxonomy): Eukaryota > Metazoa > Arthropoda > Insecta > Diptera > Culicidae > Topomyia > Topomyia yanbarensis. The sequence goes on along the minus strand of NC_080671.1, from coordinate 295,521,323 downwards.
AGATATTAGTATGAAAATTAAGTGCAAGAATAATTAATTTTAATATTATATAAAGACAAAAAAATCTACTTAGAAGTTACTAAAAAGTTTCTATTGAATACATCACATTTTTTTTTTTAAAGTTAACGTGTTTTCAAAACCTACATATTTAAAAACACTGATCAAAGAATGCGACAAATCATTTTAAAATATAATTCTTGCGACTTACTGGCGATCAACCGTGTCTTTTTTTAAATTCTCTAGCTAAACGATCAGAGAAACTTTAAATATCTTTAACCGCATTAAACCCATTTCTACCCGATCAGAACATCATAACAGAAAACTATCAAATTTATATCTCATGTTGATATTTATTACTCTCTGTGTTATCTTTATGATATACCGATCAGGAATGCAAGAAAACTTATATCAAGATTATATCTTCTGGTGCTATCATTGGATTAATAATATGATATTAATGTACGCATACAACGATGATGTTACAATAAGTACAGTCTTTTTAAAGCGAATTTTCGAATTGATTTTGATTTTTTTATTTGGATTTTCAAAATTCCGCATTTTGAGTATAGACCAGTTTTAGATGCAAGTGGTCGGAGAACTTGTCAGTGAGGTGTTTGATTGACTTACTTGGTTTAGTTGGATTAAGAGATGACATTTCCTATTTTCTGAGACACTCTTCTGACACATAACTTCGAGTAGGAGGCGTATGATTTAAATGTTAAAGCCATTATTATAAAAAGCTTTGAAATCGTGAAGTTATCAAAGAGCGTTTTTATAAAGATTATAATTTTCCTATAAAATTTATTTCGAAGAATATGCAGGAAGTATCAACCAGTCCAAATGAAAGAAACGCGAATTGAAATCAAATTGTATTGGTTTATTTAGTCTTCCCCATATCAAAAATGCCTATAACAAATCCCTAAAAGAGATTTATTTTGAAACCTCAAAACTCATTCGTTGCTTTGAATCTATGCGGAATCCCAAATAAGATTTGTTGTATTCTTCGTGAAACAATATTTACGTTAAATATCCGCTCAATGTTACCATGTCGTATCGACATTATTTCTAAAAACCACGTAAAACACGTTAACGTACAAGAGAAGCGCCAAAGCGCACTATTTAGAATCTAAAAATAGCCCCTCTTTCCTAATCTGAAAAGATATAAAGCTATTCAGTCTATCGTCATACAGGCAGCTGTATTAGTGACTGAAACAGAATAAAAACAAAGCGTATGACACCAGGAAAACAAACAGCACTTAGGCTTGGGCAAGGTTCAATGTGTGCGTTCTGGAAACGTCTTCTGCATCTATAATCGTTTTGCCCTTGACGGATGCGTGGAATATTATGCTAACATTAAACGTCAGTCGAAAACAACGTCGTTGGTTCATGCAGGAAACTTCCCCATCAAACTCAGAATACCCAGGTTCAAAGCGACAATATCGACAAATAATAATTTGCTTGTCATATACTCACAATAACAATCAGCCAGCAGGTATGCAATTATTTGGCAATGCTATAAAAGCTTTTGCTGCAGGAAGCTTTTTGCTCCAAAGAAAAAAGCGCCCTAATGTATGCTATATTTTGCTCGTATTCTATTTTTAGACGTGCACGCTAAAATCATTGATATTATACAATAAGTAATACAAGCTATGTTGAGGTCAGTTATGCTATCTCAAGTTGTTATGATCGTGTTATATTGCTATCAACATTTGTTATAAATGTGATATTCGTTGACAATTTTTTGTTAGAATTTTTGTTATTTTAACACCTAACGGTTTCTACTTTATAACAAAATTTGATAGGAAATTTTTCGTAACAAAATATCAGCATGAGTTATAATTGTGTTATTTCCTTCTGGTCGGGTATCTATAAGTTTTGGCTAAAGCAAGACTAGCTTATAAAAGTTATTATTGCGATTATTAAATTTCATTTGAGCACTACCATATAAACGTATTATTCGAAGTAAGTGCAATTTATCTGGCTAGATCCCGCTGGAGCAGTGCTGCCAAGGACAGTTTCTGTTAAGACGCCCTTAACATACATTTTTGATAAATTTATGATGACTCGAATTATTATAGAAAACTGATAAACCCTATCAATTTAGGCTGTCTTCGACTACTTTTTCCATACAATATGATTATTGTAAATATTGTAGGGCAATTGTATTGAGCATCGGATGGTAAATTTTGAGTAACTTACAGCACTGCGAAAGAAGAACCTGAATCAGGTTTTTCATGCTCCTTGATCCCCACAGTTGTTTTGGAGCGGTATATGCGCCAGGGAAATGTCGGACCTGAATGGGTTAATGTATATTATATAAATATTAACTTTTCATACTAAATTATCACAATGTTCACTTTCTTCTTGCCTTTGGAGTATTACAAATAACACGATACTATAGTGATTTTGTACTTTTCAATTGACCTAGAATAGGTTGAAGATCTCATCAAATGCAATTCAAAATAATGTATATAAATGCTGTATTCCCTCAAAATCTACACTGTTATTCCTTAACCGATTTTCAAATTCTGTGTTCTGAAAAAAAAGACTTTTCCAACGGTATGCTAATTTATGTTCTTTTGGTTAAAATACTCTGCGAGTTTGGGACAACAATGTGTAAACAATCAATATTTTGCGATTTTTTCGTGAACATTAGGAAAATTACTCAACATTCTTATTTTATTTAAAATTTAGAGAGATTTAGTTCAGCATTTAACGATCTGTTTATCTCCAAATACGGTTAAGAATGATAAAGTTAATTTTTGTTTCTCCAAATTAGATACTTACTTGCATGAACTCTTAAGGGATTAGTGAGGCATTGCGAGAACTATCGGATTCCATAATCATAGCTTCCATTGTTTTTCCTAATTTTAACTTCAAAGTTTACACATATACTTTTAAATGTATACGTAATCGAGCAAAAAAAAATCGATTTTTTGAAAATTTTATATGAAACCGTCCCCTTAAAAGTTCATGCCATCAAGTTTATAATTTGGAGAAAAAATGAATAACACTACCATTTTTCAACTGATTGTTATGAAAAATACCGCATAATACTTTCAACAAAAGAACATAACAAATGACCGCGTAACTAATTTTTTAGACCCGAGAAATAGTTTTTTGCTATAAATCAATATTTTAAGGGTATATTATTTTGATCAAACGTAGGTTTGTATTGTATTTGACCAGACCTGCAACCTTTTCTGGATCACTTGAAAAGTTACATTCTTTTTTTATTTTGCGGCACCGTGTAATTATTCATTATGGTACAAGAGTCGACAATTTTTTTAATAGTATTTGTAGTATTTTTATACTAATAACAAGGTCGCCGAATGGTGAATACTTACCAGTATTCGCCAGTTTCTAGCTCATGCCTCAGCTCCCAAAGGTCCCTAGGTAAAAGGGCGGCCAAGATGCGTCTGTCATATTTTCGAATTTCCATAAACAAACTAACAATCGTCATCATTATCCTAGTGACCTAGTGATCAAACAATCCGGATAATCCGAATCATAATTGAATGTATTTCCAGCTTTTTCGATCTTGGACCGCCAGTACCATGTACGCCCACCGCACGCGCATCTTCCTCAATTGTGCACAGCCAGCGAGAGCGGGGTTTGCCCCGAAGTCGACAACCTCTTCCAGGTCATAACTTTCACTGGTTTCTCTTTCGTCATTCCGCACTACAAGACCAGTTCACTATAGTCTGCCAAGTATACAACCACGCTGATAGCCTTCCAATGTCAGCATGGTTGTATACTTGGTACAGTTGCAGGTTCATGCGTCTGCGCCATTCTCCATTTTCTACTGTGCTGCCGGGTATTGAACGCAAAATTCTACTCCCAAACAAACCGAGCACTCGATATCCTGCTTCCTACAACATCCATGGCAGTACAGAGCGACAGGGAGTATCAGCGATTTGAATAGATCAAATTTTGCGCGCATCCTTAGGCTGTGGGACTTTAGCTGATTACGTAAACCATATTCGCAGTAGCAACATGAATTTCTCTTTCGCGGCAAACATCGTTATCATATGTCACAAGGGTTCTAAGATATATGAATTTGTGGTAGCGTACCCCATCGATTTCCACCTCGAACCCAACACGACTGCACGTTCTTTACCAGCTACCATGTACTTTGTCTTGTCAGAGTTTATAGTCAGTCCGATTCTTGCAACTTCCCTTTTAAAAGGCAACAATGCCTCTTCCACTGCACTGCAATCAACGCCAATGATGTCGATATTGATCGCAAGGCCGAAAAGCATGTGAGATCTCGTTCCTTTGTACATCAGATCTTCGTATCGCTTGCTTTTATCCCATCCATCGTTATACGAATTAGTTTAATTAGTTTTGTCGGGAAACCATGCTCAACCATTATCTGCAACAGTTCATTTCGTTTTACTGAATCGTATGCCGCCCTGCAATCCACAAACAGATAGTGAGTCCGCAAGTTGTATTCCCGGAATATATCCAGAATTTGTCGCATTTGGTCCGTCGTTGATCGTCCTTCTCGAAACCCACTTTGATATTCGCCGACAAAACATTCAGCCAACAGGCGCAGTCTCCTCAACAGAACACGAGCAATGTACTGGATTCTAAGGTGTGGTAATGCTATATTGCTCTCTCACTCAATTTCTGTAAATTAATTACGTAATAAATTTCGACTCCATATTTTTTCCATATATCCACATTCTTTACAGATACCGAGCGAGAGAGCAATAACATTGGCACACCTTAGAATCCAGTACATTGGTACACGAGGACTACCTTGTAGGCGGCACACAGTGGGGCAGAATGCAATTCGACGCTCAAACCCTCTAGTATTAAGGCGAAAGGTTACAGGATCGGCTGCGGCGCTTTTTCGAATTTTTAAAACTTTTACGTAAAAGATATCAACAATCCCTCTCGTGTAAAGTTGCGCAAGGAATTAAGCTATTTTTTGGTATAACTAAAATTTTAAAATTTTGATCATTACTCACGGCTAGCATTTTCTAGTTCGAACCAAAATATCTCCGATATTTTATTCAAAAGTACCCCATATTATTGCATAGGATTGTAGCTTGCTTTGTGTAGAATTTTTCGTTCGCTTACATTACATAGCTACGATGCTTCGTTTTTGAGTTATTCATATTTTAGTAAAGTTGATGAAATACCCATATTTGCAGCCGCATTTCTACCAAATGCCGTATGTCCATTCTAACTTCAGTGAAAACGAATACAAAGCGCACGCGCATGCAAGATGTCGGTTTTGTGCCAGACCGGACTAAGCAATATTACATTAATACAGAGAAAAACGTGTACAAAAATTGAATCTTTGCATTCTTTACGGTATTATCCGCAATGGATTCATTTCATAATTCATGCTAATGATAATATTTTTCAAATCTGGCGCAAATGAAATGTAGCTGAAGAAGAAATTTTCGATTCAATCCTATCATTTTCTCTTCTTTTGAGATTTTGCTACTTAGTCCGGTCTGACTTTACACCGATCATATAGCACAATGGTGAAACAGGTAAGAAATCACAAATATCGGTTAGCCGCATGCTACCGCATGGTTGCAGCCACGTGTTTCCCCATTGATGATTTCTATAGTCTGACTGTTGGTTTGAATATTTCATTCTTTCCGATATGTTATTATAGTTACTAAACTGCCTGGGCGTTCAATAATAAGGGATGCCGTTGAGGTGGAGCTTCCATACTGCATTGTCAGTAGCTTTTCGCAAGTTCTTGATAGGTGAAAATTTGGTTACCGTCCCACTAATGAAGAATAAATAGACGATAAACTGCTTGCCGGGGAAATAAACGCACAATTCAAATGTTTATATTTACCAGGCTGCTGATGTCAGCTTGTGAGAATTATAGGTGATTTTCCGGAAATGTTTGGGAGCAAAATTCTTCATTCTATGTTTGAATGAAGAACTTTTCTCCCAAACCTTTACACAAAATCACATTTTGGAGAGCATACTTCAGCATAGTATGCATATGTATCATTAGTCGATTGTTCGATCTAGTAAAAGCTTCTGCTAAATCGAGAGAGATTTTGAAAATGGCTGTAGTTTTTCAATGTCCGTGTTTGTTTTTGCAGATATACGGTTCCCTACGTTCTTATTGCTGGCTTGAACCTTTCGAATAGAAATTCGTTCAGTTTACTCTTCATATAAAATAATGAGGGAGTAGTACACATGTCCCGTCTATAACAAAGGTGATAAGCTGGATTGTTGCAAGTACCAGTCAATCACATTGCTGAATGCCACCTACAAAGTGTTCACCGCTGCCCATAGAGAAAAATGGGGAATTCAGAGCAGGTTTTACTGGGGCATGCATCATAACAAACGAAATATTTTCGATTCGACTAGTCTTTCAAAAATGTTGCAATTACAACGTGCCACCTGTTTATAGATTTCAAAGCCGCATATGATACAATCGATTGAGATCACCTATGGGATCTAATACACGAATATGGGTTTCTAGCTAAACCGACATATTTGATCAAATGGACTATGGATCGAGTGATGTGTTACGTCCGAGTATCGGGGACACTATCAAGTTCTTTTGAAACTCAGGAAGGACTATCTAATGTTTAATATCTTCGGAAAAAATGCGGTAATAAATGGTAATAAATATGTACACGAGAGCAAGAGGTTCGAAGGAAGAAGAGGGCAGTTCGGCCATCTATGGGAGCTGTCCATCAATGTCAGCTTCTTTCTCCGAACAGCCTAGATAAGCCGTGTAGTGTCGGTAGTGGTTGTTTCAACCGGCTAAGAATTACACTACGGACTACCTGTTCCGGTGGTAACACCAAACAGGGAACCCCAATTCCATAGTGTCATGCGACCCGTGCTATGGGTGAAATTGTTGAGGGGGTTTAAAATATTCTCAGTGGCGAACGGAGCCTGGGAAGAGCCGGGCGAACTCCCCAGTAACTGGCTGTGGTCCACTAGGAGGTTGATAACTATTATCTTTCTCCGGACAAAACCAGCCTAGAGGCCGCGCGGCATCCGGCGGGTTGAAGTATGTCAGTTATGGAAATAACTGTCAAATTCATTCCCAAAGGTGGCCGCGTCACTTATGAGGAGGCAAAGAGCTTTAGACCGATCAGTCTGACCTCCTTCCTTCTCAAATCAGTGGAACGTTTAATCGACCACTACATTCGGGATGGTAGCTTGGGCGAGCACCCACTGCATGCAATGCAACATGCATATCAGTGGGGGAAGTCTACTACCACCCTGTTACACAATGTTGTCTACAACATCGAAAAAGCTTTTTCACAAAAGCAATCAAGTTTAGGAGTTTTTCTCGATATTGAAGGTGCTTTTGACAACGTGTCTTTCGAATCCATTTTGGAGGCAGTACGAGATCATGGAGTACCTTCATATATCACGAACTGGATACACGCAACCCTAGTAACAATTGAGGTTCTATGGTAGTTTTATATCCACTCATAAAACTTAGATTGAACTTGTAGCATGCTATAAAACTTCAATTGTTACTTGGGAATGCTTAGCAACCGACATCTGTGCTCATCGTTAAGACAAGTAGAGATGAGGAAACTGAGTGTCTGTGGATGTCCTCAAGGTGGTGTGCTGTCACCACTTCTATGGAACCTTGTCGCCGATAGCTTGTTGAGAAAACTAAATGAGCTTGGGTTTCCGACGTATGGTTTCGCCGATGATTGTCATATAATGATCACCGGTATTTGCATTAACACACTTTTTGATTTGATGCAACAAGCCTTATGTGTTGTTGAGCGGTGGTGTCCAACGGATAGTCCAACATGAAGGACTATCAGTTAATCCAAATAAAACCTCAATGGTGCTTTTCACGCAACGAAGGATTGCAACCGGAGCTCGTCCATTGCAGTTTTTTGACTCTGAAATTATTGTCGAAGATCAAGTTAAGTACGTTGGGGTAATTCTCGACTCAAAACTTAATTGGAAAGCTCACATCGATTTCAGGATCAAGAAAGCTTGCATGGCCTTTGGCCAATGTAGACGGGCTTTCGGCAAATCTTGGGGACTCAAACCCAAGTACATTCAGTGGATCTACACAACAATTGTTAGACCAATACTGGCATACGGGTGCCTTGTTTGGTGGCAGAAGGGAGAAGTCATGACAATCCAATCAAAGTTAAACCATCTTCAGATGATGGTCTTGATGGCGATGACTGGTGCGTTCTCGAAAACACCTACTGCTGCTCTCGAGGCACTCTTGAACATAAAACCACTACATGTGTTTCTGAAACAAGAAGCACTTCCTTGTGCATACCGTCTTAAGGTTACTGGGCTCTGGAACAGTAACCCAATAAATCGTGTAACTAGCCACACAAGACTGTGGCCCCAAATGGTTACTTGGGATGAATATACACTTGCTCCCAGTGACCTTACACTCACATGTAGTTTTCCTTCTAAAACTTTCAATGTGAGAATTCCTCTTCGTGAGGAATTGCTGTCTGGCTGGATGGAGCGACAACTTGAAGAATACGTAGTTTGTTATACGGACAGTTCTTTGTTGGAGGGCCGAGCCGGTGCTGGTGTCTATTGTCATGAGATGAGATTAAGCCAATCTCATTCGCTTGGTAGATACTGTACCGTATTCCAAGCAGAAATCTTTGCGATTCTGTGTGGCGTACAATCCGCACTTCAACAGAGAATTTGCGGTAAAAGAATCTATTTTTGCTCTGATAGTCAGGCTGCCCTAACAGCACTTAGTTCGGCAGATTCGAGATCGAAATTAGTAATCGCATGTCGAACTCAAATCGAGGAGCTTGGCATTTCAAATGCTATCTCCCTTCTATGGGTACCCGGTCATTCCGGTATTACTGGAAATGAATGGGCGGACGAATTGGCTAGAGCTGGCGCTGCGACTGATTTCGTTGGTCCAGAACCGGTTCTACCAATGTCAATAAGTTGGATAAAGCACAAGATTCGCTCTTGGGCTGCATTCGAACATGCCAACCATTGGCGTAGCTTGCAAACTTGCGTTCAAAGGCTTTTCTGCCGGATGTGAGTCCGAAAATGTCAAGAAATTTGTTGCATTTTTCCAAGCACAACTGCAGTATTCTGGTCAGGGCACTGACTGGACATCAAATATCACGTGGCTACTATTCAGCGCGCTGAGTATTATTCATGTGATCTTTGTGAATCCGATTACGGAACATCATATCATTTGATATGCAATTGCCCTGTATTAATGCAATTGCGCATCCGGTTTTTTTGGTTCTCCATACATAGATGAACCTATGTACAGAGAGCTGCAATTTGAGGATATGCTTTTGTTCCTAACCCAGTGTGGTAAAGAGCTATAGTTTTTAGCCGTATTTGAATGACAATATCTCTTCGGGGGTGTTGTCGTTCTGTTATCTCAATATCCCCTCGGGGTGTTGATATATCCGCTAACTGTTTGAGTAGAGGTTCTAAATCCCTCCGGGGGTTGGAAGTTTTATTGCTGCTGTTGTAGCACCTGCAGATCGTTCAGCATCACTCCGGGGGTGCAGAATGCTCTGTTTTAATTGTTCTGTGTCGTTGTTTTCCTTACCCCTAACCTTACCACTTCCCCAATCCTTCCCATCAGGAAAATGATGAAAAGACGATTCTTGTCAAAAAAAAATCTCCGATCAGCATGGGGAACGTGCCATTTGAGCCAGACGCTACTGATTCCTGATTCCTGATTCTTCTCGTACCATTTAGCACCACTTACTCGTTCAGCTCCCGATTTGTTCGCAAACTACTCGGTCCAGTCCCCAACGATGGATCTGGCCTGCTCCGAAGGAGAATTCCTAGGCGAAACAGGTTCTCCCGATACCGAGCGGTAGATTTCTCCCGATGCCGATGTTCGTTTCCGTGAGTCAATTAGCTCCCCGCTTTGTTCCGATCTACTCGATGTAGCCCCAGCGATGGACCTAGCCTACTCTACGGACCAGCCAGTAGGTGCTAAGGTCCATCCAGCGATTCCGGGTGGAGCGTAGCTTCCGGTTCACTGGCGCCCTAATGATCCATTGCTAGCTATTCGACGCGGTCTGATCCCCGGCTGTGCATCTACCCTACTCACGAGCTATCCGGTAGGGTGTTAAGGTCGGTCCGGCGATTCCGGTTAAGTCTGACGTCCGTATCACTGGCGACCAGATGACTCGAACCCGGTTCTACGTTGCGTACTACTCAACTGGTCCCCAGCGGGGGACCTAATCTACACCAACGGATAGTTCCCCGGCGGCGGAATTTCTCGCGAATCCCAATTTGTGATTTAACGGCGACTTTCTAGCCAAGGGCGTACTTTGTTGGTCCCTTCGCCATCTCCTCTGCAGCATCCGTGTCCGTACAAAATTTGCATCAAATGTAAGTTCACATCTCCATGTTTCCTATGCACCCAAGCTGTCACATTTGGGATTAGTCCTCAGCCATAGTGATGCATTTTCGGGATCATGCCGGCGATAACGCATACTACCTCCGACGATATTGTTCTGTAACCACTCGCGACTCGTACGGGCATCAGCCGGAATGTCCGGTTCAGCTTTTCACGGCTCCGTTTGGTTTGCAGCGCAGCACCCCAGGGAACCCTATATCGAAGTATCGATGACGAAACGGTAGATAGCAGACGTCCCGTGCTGCTTCTCGGACAGCCGACGTTTGGCATGATTGCTTTTGTTGCCCTCGCCGAATTTTCGCAAGCTTCGTCGACGTGGTTGTTGAAACTCAACCAGTCGTCGGGTATCACTCCAAATTGCTACAGTGCACAGTGGTCCCAAAGAGCAAAAAAAGGGCTTTTAGATTGCATCAAAACTGTTGACTATAGTAATGTGGTGTTTTTGAGAAAGTTTCTTGGAATGGAACTCCCCTTCTTTATGTCTTATCGAATTGATGATTAATCCCCCTAGTAGTGAGTTACGAAATTTATTTTCTTCAATAATTCAGATAGATAAACACTTACTTCAGCAAACTAGTGGAGACACTCATTGCAAACATTTTACCTGAAAACTTGAACTCTCTAGCTTTTATGCTTTTTGAGATATAGGGCATTATTTGTGAAAGGCCCCTTAAAAGCAGTTTTTAAATCATAAGTTTTCTTCTAGATTTTTTCCACTCTATAAATGTTCTAGAACATTGTTTAAACTGTTAAACTGCATAACTTTGCCAAAGACAGAAACTTTATATCGCTAGTATGTGTGGAGATATTCACGTTTCTTGATTGAAAATAGCTCTTTTTCCAATGCGGATAACTTTTAAGCGGGCAACAACGAGCAAACCACTCGATAAACAAATTAAAGTGCAAGAAAAGCACAACCAATGCTGGAAAAAACAGATCTCCCCAAGGCGGCCCTTTATGGAAATACTAGAGATGAAGTTTGTCTCATTCCATTACATTACATTATATTACAATTAGTTCAATTACATTACTATATATTACTATTAGCTCTGAAATGAAGGGTTAAAGTCGCAATAATTAGCCTTTCTTACTTTTGTTGGCACGTCTTAAGTAAATCGAAAGTTACAGTTGTTTAACAACTTAATACATACGTCTGACATTAGAAACTGACAATTCCGTTGCGCCTACTTCAATTAATAGCGCAAGTGCAACAAAATGGTAAATAGAGGAACATGCATTTGATGACGGAATGAGACAAACTTTAACTCGAGTATTTCCATAGAGGGCCGCCTTGGGGAGATCTGATTTTTCCGACATTTGTTGTGTTTTTCTTGCACTTTAATTTGTTTAGCGATTGGTTTGCCCGTTTAAAAGTTATCGGTATCGGAAAAAGAGCTATTTTCAATCACGAAACGTTAATATCTCCACACATACTAGCGATATCAAGTTTCCGTCTTTGGAAAAGTAATGCAGTTAAACAGCCTAAACAATGTTCTAGAACATTTATATAGTGGACAAAATCTAGAAGAAAACTTATGATGAAAAAACTGCTTTTAAGGGGCCTTTCACAAATAATCCCCTATATTTCAAAAAGCATAAAAGCTAGAGAGTTTAAGTCTTCAGGTAAAATGTTTGCAGTGGGTTCTCCACTAGTTTACTGAAGTAAGTGTTTGTCTATCTGAATTATTGCAGAAAATAAATTTTGTAACTCACTACTAGGGAGATTAATCATCAATCCGATAAGACAGAAAGAAGGGGAGTTTTTTCTCGAAGACACCACATTGCTAAAGTCAACAGTTTTGATGCAATCTAAAAAAACGCTGTTTTGCTCTTTGGGACCACTGTGCGGTGCACGCTTCGATACAATCACGTGCCCTCAACGGTGATCTGCATCCGCTGTACCGCTTTGCAGTTACTGACCAACAACTTGTGGTGAGCTATTTGCAGCTTGATCCCGTTCATTCAGCTCTCGATCGCGTCTATTGTCTCCGTCACCGACAACTCCACTTCTTCAAGTGTCTCACCCATCACCGTTAGTTACATGTCGTCCGCGAAATCCAAGATTTTCACTTTCCTGGGCAGCCGCAGAATTATTACCCCATCGTACATCGCGTTCCAAAGAGTTGGACCAAGAATGGAGCCTTGAGGAACGCCCACTGTGACTCGCATTGACTTCTGCACTTCGCTAGTCTCTTATAGCAGCTCTCTGCTCTAGAAGTAGCTCTTCATGATCTGGCGTAGATAGTCGGAAACCCTCATTCTGTGCAGCGCTGCAGCGATGGCTTCCCAGCTGGCGCTGGTAAATGCAGTTTTTAAATCATAAGTTTTCTTCTAGATTTTTTCCACTATATAAATGTTCTAGAACATTGTTTAAACTGTTAAACTGCATTACTTTGCCAAAGACAGAAACTTTATATCGCTAGTATGTGTGAAGATATTCACGTTTCTTGATTGAAAATAGCTCTTTTTCCAATGCGGATAACTTTTAAGCGGGCAACAACGAGCAAACCACTCGATAAACAAATTAAAGTGCAAGAAAAGCACAACCAATGCTGGAAAAACCAGATCTCCCCAAGGCGGCCCTTTATGGAAATACTAGAGATGAAGTTTGTCTCATTCCATTACATTACATTATATTACAATTAGTTCAATTACATTACTATATATTACTATTAGCTCTGAAATGAAGGGTTAAAGTCGCAATAATTAGCCTTTCTTACTTTTGTTGGCACGTCTTAAGTAAATCGAAAGTTACAGTTGTTTAACAACTTAATTCATACGTCTGACATTAGAAACTGACAATTCCGTTGCGCCTACTTCATAACAATAGCGCAAGTGCAACAAAATGGTAAATAGAGGAACATGCATTTGATGACGGAATGAGACAAACTTTAACTCGAGTATTTCCATAGAGGGCCGCCTTGGGGAGATCTGATTTTTCCGACATTTGTTGTGTTTTTCTTGCACTTTAATTTGTTTAGCGATTGGTTTGCCCGTTTAAAAGTTATCGGTATCGGAAAAAGAGCTATTTTCAATCACGAAACGTTAATATCTCCACACATACTAGCGATATCAAGTTTCCGTCTTTGGAAAAGTAATGCAGTTAAACAGCCTAAACAATGTTCTAGAACATTTATATAGTGGAAAAAATCTAGAAGAAAACTTATGATGAAAAAACTGCTTTTAAGGGGCCTTTCAAAAATAATCCCCTATATTTCAAAAAGCATAAAAGCTAGAGAGTTTAAGTCTTCAGGTAAAATGTTTGCAGTGGGTTCTCCACTAGTTTACTGAAGTAAGTGTTTGTCTATCTGAATTATTGCAGAAAATAAATTTTGTAACTCACTACTAGGGAGATTAATCATCAATCCGATAAGACAGAAAGAAGGGGAGTTTTTTCTCGAAGACACCACATTGCTAAAGTCAACAGTTTTGATGCAATCTAAAAAAACGCTGTTTTGCTCTTTGGGACCACTGTACAGTGCACGCTTCGATACAATCACGTGCCCTCAACGGTGATCTGCATCCGCTCTACCGCTTTGCAGTTACTGACCAACAACTTGTGGTGAGCTATTTGCAGCTTGATCCCGTTCATTCAGCTCTCGATCGCGTCTATTGTCTCCGTCACCGACAACTCCACTTCTTCATGTGTCTCACCCATCACCGTTAGTTACATGTCGTCCGCGAAATCCAAGATTTTCACTTTCCTGGGCAGCCGCAGAATTATTACCCCATCGTACATCGCGTTCCAAAGAGTTGGACCAAGAATGGAGCCTTGAGGAACGCCCACTGTGACTCGCATTGACTTCTGCACTTCGCTAGTCTCTTATAGCAGCTCTCTGTTCTAGAAGTAGCTCTTCATGATCTGGCGTAGATAGTCGGAAACCCTCATTCTGTGCAGCGCTGCAGCGATGGCTTCCCAGCTGGCGCTAGTAAATGCATTCTTAACATCTATCGTGACTACAGCAATCTCCTCTTCACTTCTGTTTAGATACCTTCTCAGAACTCTTGAGCACTGTCTGAATTGCATCCACTGTCGATGCTCCTTGCCGCAATCCGAGCTGCATCTTGGACAGTCCGCGCTTCTCCTTTGTGCCATTTTTTGAGAAACCAGTTTCTAGATTTAGGAAATAAACGAAACAACGTAAATTTCAATAACAAAATTAAATAACTGTTTTTGCCTTACTCATATAGAAATGTTATGCAATCACTATAAAAATCGTCAACCTAATCCCGGCCTAATTTTTTTACCTATATAGGCTTAGGTAGGAGTATGCAATGAGGGGTTGCTACTTTAAAATTAAAACTAGTTTAAAATTTCTTAACAAGTTGAAAATTTTAGGCAGGATCCAGACCCCTCGGATCTTCCTCCTTGATCCGCCGCTAGTTTCAAGCGATCTTTAAGTGTCGACACATCGTATCTCAAGATCTTGGCTGTCGATCCATTGTATGTATGTGCGACTCGTACTGAATAGGTAATATACATTTACAGCATTGTATTGAACATAATCAGCCATGGAATCGTAGTTTGGACAAATGAGAAAGGCACAATAGCACCACTAGGTGGATTAAAACAGGTTTTTTTATTTAGTTCGTTTATTTGTTAGGCACAAATGCGTTAGCTTAGCGGTGCCAAATTCATTTTTTTACATTTTGGATATCTTAAAACTAGAAGGTTACAAATTTGAAATATTTTTTACAACAAGGGGGATTTTTTACAGCAATCTTAAAGCTAGAAATGCAATGCTATATACAAAAGTAGGATACAATAGGCTTTCAGAATTTTTTTTTGCAGCTATCTTAAAACTAGGAATCGAGTTTGATATACAAAAGGAGGAACATAAGTTTTTTTACGAAAAATTTTACAGCTATTTTTAAATTAAGAATACAGTTTGAAAGGGGAACAGGTTTTTACGAGAAATTGAACAGCTAGCTTAAAACTAGGGATGCAGTTCGATATACAAGGTGGGAAAGAATATTTTTATGACAAAAATACAGCTATCTTAAAACTAGGAATACAGAATGTAAATGTGGATTATTTCCAACATCGGTGTTGAAGCAGTTATATCAGGAACAGAAGAGAGTAGGCGAATATGTTGACAGGTAAGAAGACCAGACTTGCCACTTTCAGACAAACGGGAGATCAGCGACATGCCAAACGTCAAGACCCGGGTTGATGAGTGGGATTCATCGGACCAGCGGAATCGGGTCGCTCTCGCCTCAAATTGCGTGGCAAAGGCGACGGCGGTCACATAATGGCACTCTGATGCTGATCGGCTCCACAAGGCAGGACAGGGAACTTCTAAAAACGAGAAATAAAAAAGAGGAGCTAAATTGGCATATTTATCGTTTTTATGAAAATATAAATAAGAGACATAAAGGGAAGATCGCGATTTGCCAGCATATCCCGAACTGGAACATTGGGTGGTCTACCTAGGGCTCGAAGGGAATCTTTTAACTGAGACCTGGCGTCATAATAACCGGCCCATACCCAGACAACGTGCTCGATGTCGTGATAGCCCTCGTCACAAGCGCACAGACTACTCTCCGAAAGCCCAATACGCCGCAAATGCGCATCCAAGGTGTAGTGGTTGGACATAAGCCGGGACATAACAGGAATGAAATCCCGATCCACATCAATCCCCCTGAACCATGACTTTGTTGATACCTATGGGATAATCGAATGTAGCCACCGTCCAAGTTCCCCATTGCTCCAACTGTTGAGTGTCCTTTGATGACAAATACTAAAAAAATCGTTGAAGCAGATTGGTCTTTCGTACATGTATCCATCTAATGCCCCCCTTTACTAAAGAGTCGGCCTTTCCATTGCCCGGGATAGAGCAATGAGATGGGACCCAAACAAAGGTAATCTGGTAAGATTTTTTAGATAACGTATACAAGGACTCCCGTATCTTCTCCAGAAAATACGAGAATTGTTTTTTGGGCTTCATCGCACGAAGAGCCTCGACAGAGCTGAGGCTTTCCGAAATGAAGTAGTGATCTGTGGGCAGAGCGTCGATGATCCCAAGGGTGTACTGAATTGCAGCTAACTCTGCGACGTAAACTGAAGCGGGATCATTGAGCTTGAATGAAGCAGTGATAGTATTATTGAAGATACCGAAGCCAGTGGACCCATCGAGATTTGATCCGTCAGTGTACAACATTTTGTAACAGTCGATTTATCGGAATTTATTATAAAATATATTGGGAATCACTTACGGGCGAATATGGTCCGGGATTCCACGATCCTTCGTGGATGTGTCGAAGAATACAGTAGAATCAGAAATATTAGGGTGATGGATGCGGTTGGGATTATACGAAGAAGGAGTGATGCGCTGTTCCATGTAGTCGAAGTACAAGGACATAAATCGGGTTTGAGAATTAAGCTCAACGAGCCTCTCGAAGTTTCCAATCACCAACGAGTTCAGAATGTCGCATCGGATGAGCAATCGATATGAGAGTTCCCAAAATCGATTTTCCAGCGGGAGAACGCCCTCCAACACTACGAGACTCATCGTATTGGTCGAGCGCATGCAACCCAAGGCACAGTGGCGTAGCCAAGGGGGGGTTTTGGGGGTTATAACCAAAATATTTGAATTGAAAAAAAAAGTTTGATGCTGACTAGTTTATTAAATATTCAAATAATAATTTTGGAAGTTTATTATCTGTTCATTACGTTGAGAACCTAATATTTTAAACGTTATGGGGACTTTTTGTAAGTTGTGAGAATGGGATCTTGTAACTAATATTTTAGTGAGGAACCTATAGTTGATAAATCATGTAAATATCAAGCAAAATAGCTCAATGAAAACGCCTACATAGAAACTGATGAAAAATGGCGTTTTACGCTTGTCTCTAACAGGTGAGAATCGGTTTTTATGTACATTTGATTTTTTTTGGGTTATCACTTATATAAAGTGCCACTAGCTAAGATTGGTAAAAAAAAAATTGAAATTTTTCACGTTTTTCGCTATTTATGGTGTACATTTGGGTATTGAATTGAATGGCGCCAAGCTTCCATAATTTGGAAACTATCAGCCTTTGGAGGTTTAGTATTCAGCAAATTTAGTTCGAGACTTAGTATCTTCAGCAAAGTTTTCAAGAGTGTTATTGCAAATAGCTTGGTTGAAGATAGGCAGCAACAAAGAATGTGGGAGAACACCTTGTAGATGACGTTTACTATTCTAGTATCCAAAGGTGCATCTTTCAGTGCAAACGATTTAAAAAAATAACTTGTTGAAATACGAAAAGCAAAGTGGCGAAAGCAAGCTTTTACCCGCACCATGCAAGATTTGAAAATTGATTTCCTGATAAATATACTCGATGGCATTTACGTCACCTTTGCATGCAAGGGCAGTTCAGTAATGCTATTAATCGGTAATTAGTTGCAAAAATCCCACTTAACACCATCGTTATAGATGGGACATACTACTTCCTACATCCTATACTTCGGTAAAATCTCCTCCTTCCAGATCTTCAAAAGCACCCAGTGGAGTGCTCTAGCCAATTCCTCTACTCTGTGTTTGAGTTGCTTATATGACAGTTGATCATTGCCAGCGGTCCAACCGTCCTATTTTTTCATGAATCTTAGGTAGATCCGGAATCTGTCGTCGACTGTGCGCGTCTCCAAGCTGATTCTTGCAATACTCTTGTCGTCTACTGCTTCGCTATTTAGGTGTTCGTCATAATACTATACTATACTTATCAATCATGAGAATTTCTGCACTTTGTTTATAAGGTTTACAGACTATCCTGTGCGATAACCGGTTTATGCAATGCCCCGGCCTATCAGGATGTTTATGTCACCGATGACATCATAGCTATCATAGACATGCTCCAGCTGCGCATAAAATGCATCTTTCTCGGCTTCGTGAGGTCAGTGCACATTGATAATGCTGTGGATTTGATCCACACTACACAAATCCTTTCGCTGATCGCCTGCCACTTGATACGCGTTGGCGCATTTTGCCCAGCTCTTGCACCGTCGCTCGATCCCCGCATTTCCACACATTCTGCCCCGTCCATCAAAGCTCTTCTAATGCTACGAATTCGAAGTTGCGAATTTTCAGCTCATCCTTTTCTGCTTGATTGTTAGTAAAGTGGTGTTTTGGGCCACTCGTTGAACTTGACCTAACCTGTCTCGTAGTCCGCCACCCAACATAACTGACACATGCGACAGGTATTTAATTCTACCTACAGTAGGGTTATAGCACCCACGCCCGCTCACACCATCCCATTTCGCTATTACTGCAGAACACGGTAGTACCCAGTCGATCGCGGCCTACAGATTAAATGTCATCAATAGACCCGCCAACATTTTTGAAAAATCTAATATTTTCGTCAAAACCCCCTCCAAACCAAATTTCTGGCTACGCCGACAATGTGCAAGCAACGATACTGGATTCTCTCCAGTTTGATGAAGTGTATGTTCGAGGCAGAGCGGAAACAGAAACACCCCCAAATGCCTTGTGCGCTGTAACAGAGACCACCCCGTCGCACAGTGATCATCTTCCATACAAAAGCCGGACAAAACCTCAAAAGTGGCCCGAATTTGATGAAAACTTCACATTGGGGTAATTTTGTCGCACTGAATTCATATTTGATGTTATTTTTTTTTTATTTTTATTTATACCTCAAAATTTTGGTACTTAGTTCGTGGTTCGAAAATTCAACATTAACGAATGTGCACAATATATGAAAATTCATTTTCAAAAAAATTGGCGTAGCGAATTTTTAGCAGAATACACATTTTTTCAATTGTTGATAATGCTGGTAGACATTCATAAATTATATTTCGTACCTTAAGGAATCAAACACAATCATGCGTCTCCTTCAGACATATAATGAAAAATCACATTTTTTCATACCTCGAGGCAAAAAGCACATTCATTTTCGGAACGTACACCAATTTTCAAGTATCATTAACTACAAGTGATCTTTCCGAACTGTTTCAAAATAAAGTACAGCCACTTTGAAAATTATAATTTTAATTTAATGCACGATTTATTATTTGTACTTCATGCCTATGTGAGAAAAAAGCTTGTATCGATTAAATGGAAAGTTATAAGTCCATCGAATAACCTTTCAAATGAAACCAATTCGACCCTAATCGGAATCTTAACTAAAAATATATAGTTATTTGAATAACATAGGTTTGAATACATTTTTTTACAGAATTGATCATCTATTTCACCTTTGAAATTCTGCAAAAAATCTATCTTTCGTCTTCAACACCTAATATTTTGAGAAAACTCCATTAAACCTCTTTACAAACAAAGAAAATGTTAAATCATGACAAATCCAAAATAAAATTTAGAGGTTTTGTCCGGCTAGGCGACACTGCGCGTCGTCTGCAAGTGCGTGCATGAATTGACAATCGTCAATGTCATTTACGTAAAAATTGTAGAACAGGGAACTTAGACATGCATGTGCTTTTCAGACAACAGGTTTAGCAAAAAGTTATTTAAAATCGGTGAAAGACCATTCTGGTGCAGCTTCTCAGAAAGAAACTGAGTCAAAAGCCCCCTTTATATCCAAGAAGACTGAAGCCATCGCAAGGCAATCAGCCGTCCTTTTAGGCGGGGGGGGGGGGGTGGTCTAAAACCTTAAAAAGTACCCTCGAACATACACTTCATCGAACTGGAGATAATCCAGTATCGTTGCTTGCGCATTGCCTTGGGTTTCATGCACTCGACCAATACGATGAGTCTCGTAATGCTGGACGGCGTTCTCGTGCTGGAAAATCGATTTTAGGAACTCTCATATCGATTGAACGGCTGTGATAAAAGTTATAGGCAGATTCCCCATTCAAGAAGTGGTAGAACGCTCATATAAAGGCTTCGTGATCGCCAAAATCAATGGCGTCTTCGTGTGTAGCTATTACGCTCCTCCAAGGTGGACAGTAAAGCAGTTCAGCCTAATGCTGGAGCAGTTAACCGAGTAGTTGATCGGTCGGAAGCCGGTAGTCATTGGAGGTTACTTCAACGCCTGGGGTTTGGAGAGTAACCTGAGAGACTTAAAAAATCAGATTGCCCCAAAGAACTGTGACGAGAAGTAGACGCTTATCCCTGGGGTGACGCGTACCTAGTCGTGATGGCGAAAATAAAGGGTTCGACGACACCAGCCAAAATATGCCCGAGTAAGCTGAATATAATTATCGAGGGTCTTTTACCCGAAGCACGATCCAACTATCTGGCCATCAACACCGTACGGCGAAGAAGAAGGAGCACACACGGACGATTGGTAAGTAACGATGAGCTCGACAAAGCATCTAAGTGTCTGAAATCAAAGAAATCCCCCGGTCCGGATAGAACACCAAACGTGGCGCTGAAAACTGCGATCCTGGCATATCCGGACGTGTTCAGGATGGTGCTGCAGATGTGTTTAAATAAAGGTTCTCCGAAATTTGGAAGGTATAGAAGCGGGTACTGCAGCCGAAGCCGCGCGGACTAACTAAGAGGCAGCTCGGATTGCGCAAGAAGCGTCAACAGTGGATGCAATTCTAACAATGTTTAAGAGTGCTGAGAAGGCATCTAAACAGAAGTGAAGAGGATATCGATACTGGGCTGTGGTCATGATAGATGTTAAGAATGCATTTAACAGCGCCAACTGGACAGTCATTGCTGCAGCGCTGCACAGAATGAGGGTTCCCAACTATCTATGCTGGATCCTGAAGAGCTACTTATAGAGCAGAGTGCTGCTGTGCGAGACGAGCGAAGGGCAGAAGTCAATGTCATTCACAGCGTACGTTCCTCAAGGCTCCATTCTTGGTCCAACTCTTTGGAACGGGTATACGATGGGGTCATAACTCTTCGGCTGCCCAGGAAAGTGAAAATCGCGCACACAAAAAAAATGAAATTTAAACGACATGTAAATCAATACGTAAACATATAAAGATTGAATCAAAACTTTGATTGAAAATTACGTTAAAATCAATGCACTCAATTAGAGCATCAAAAAGTATACAATTTTACACTTTCGTTCGTGTAATATTACATGTCATTCATTTTACAGCAATAAGCGTGTAAAAAATACATTGAAGTGCATTGGTTTTCCGTTTGAAGAAACTGTAATTTTCAATCCACGTGTAGAATTATAATAAAATTCGTTGAAGAAAGCACGACAAGTCGTGTGGATTTGTGGTGGAACTTAATTTTACATTTATATTCATGCTCCAAATATGTTTAAGAAAATAAACTTAAAATTACAAAATATTTTTTTCTGTGTGGGTTTCGCGGACGACATGTAACTAACGGTGATTGGTGAGACATTTAAAGAAGTGGAGTTGTCGGTGAGGGAGACAATAGACGCGATCGAGAGCTGGATGAACGGAGTCAAGCTGTAAATAGCCCACCACAAGCAGCGTCAAAGCGATTCAGCAGATTCAGATCGACGTTGGAGGGCAGAATTTTGAGTGATAACCGACGACCGGTTGAGCTTCAACAACCACGTCGACTACGTCTGTGAAAAGTCGGCGAAGACAACGAGAATCATGCCAAATGTCGGCTACCGAGACGAGACGTATGCTATCGACTGTTTCGTCATCGATACTTCGATATGAGGTTCCTGCCTGGAGTGCTGCGCTGAAAACCAAGCGGAATCGTGAAAAGCTGAACCGGACATTCCGGCTGATGCCCGTACGAGTCGCGAGTGGTTACAGAACAATATCGTCGGAGGTAGTATGCGTTATCGCCGGCATGATCCCGAAAATACATCACTATGGCTGAGGACTAATCCCAAATGTGACAGCTTGGGTGCATAGGAAACATGGAGATGTGAACTTACATTTGATGTAAATTTTGTACGGGCACGGATGCTTCCGGAAGTACTCGCACCGGTTTGGACATGCTTCGGCACTCCTTTGCCCGGAGTGTGTAAACGTGCAAAGACACAGGAACACGTGGTCTACGTTCGGAGAAGTTTTCGTAGGGTGTGATAGTTGACAGTATCGTTGAAGAGATGTGCCACGACGAGCATACCTGGGACGCTGTCAATAGAGTGGTTACGAGTATACTCTCCAAGATGCAGAGGAGGTGGCGAAGGGACCAACAAAGTACGCCCTTGGCTAGAAAGTCGCCGTTAAATCACAAATTGGGATTCGCGAGAAATTCCGCCGCTGGGGAACTATCCGTTGGTGTAGATTAGGTCCCCCGCTGGGGACCAGTTGAGTAGTACGCAACGTAGAACCGGGTTCGAGTCATCTGGGATACGGACGTCAGACTTAACCGGAATCGCCGGACCGACCTTAACACCCTACCGGATAGCTCGTGAGTAGGGTAGATGCACAGCCGGGGATCAGACCGCGTCGAATAGCTAGCAATGGATCATTGGGGCGCCAGTGAACCGGAAGCTACGCTCCACCCGGAATCGCTGGATGGACCTTAGCACCTACTGGCTGGTCCGTAGAGTAGGCTAGGTCCATCGCTGGGGCTACATCGAGTAGATCGGAACAAAGCGGGGAGCTAATTGACTCACGGAAACGAACATCGGCATCGGGAGAAATCTACCGCTCGGTATCGGGAGAACCTGTCTCGCCTAGGAATTCTCCTTCGGAGTAGGCCAGATCCATCGTTGGGGACTGGACCGAGTAGTTTGCGAACAAGTCGGGAGATGAACGAGTAAGTGGTGCTAAATGGTACGAGAAGAAAGTTTCGGTGCATAGTGGCACAAGAGAGCCGAAGGCTAGGTAAATTAGACATTCTGAAGTTTGCCGCCCATATTGTCTTCGTAGGGGAAGAGCATAAAGTTTCGACCCACTGCTAACTGTCCGACTACCATGTAGAAATTGCCAGTCTGTGTTGATGGTGAAGAACACACCACCGTCGAGGAGTAGTGCTGTAACCCTACTGAAGGAACTAACTGCTAAGTAGTGGAATTAGAGTGGGTGTTATGCTCATAAAAAACCCCTCCGCTGGCGAGTCGGATGGCAACACAAACCAGCTCCCTGAGACATTACAGTTTAATATATTTTTTTCCTGCAGCCTCAGGGCTTTTTTGGAAGTTTTTTGCTATCTTCTAAAAACAAAAACAAAAAAAAACACACACAGTCGATTGGTATATGAGACTCGGCCAAATAACAAATCGGAATTGAAAATAAGAAAATTTTCTGAACTATATATGAAGATATAATAGCTCATTAAGTTAAAACTATCAGCAATATTCTAGAAATGTCTCGCTCATATACATACTAATTTCATAATAAATCCAGTAAAGATAAATTTTCTGTATTGTATTGTGAAGATATTTTTGTTCCTTACATGAGAAACTATCAACGGTCTTCTAGAAATGTTTCGCTCACATACAAATAATTCAAGGTTATATCATTCATGGTTATTCACGATAGATTTAAATTCTTCCACATAATTGTAATTTTCAGTGTTTTGTACTACTTGCACCGACTTTTTAGTCGTAGAAAATTCAACTTTGGTCGCATCTAAATGCAGTAGTAGTAATACAGTAGTCTAGATAGCCCAAAAAATAGTAGTTTGCAATATTTTCTAAACTGCTAAGATGTAACGAGATGGAAATTTCGCTTTCGAGGTCTGGTTATTAGAGTGTTGAAATGATGATTGACATGATCGTATATCACGCCTCTTGGTTTAGAACCGAGCATATGAGCATAAGGTGTAATGTTTCTTCCTTCGAACCTCTTGCTCTCGTGTACATATTTATTACCATTTATTACCGCATTTTTTTCCGAAGATATTAAACATTAGATAGTCCTTCCTGAGTTTCAAAAGAACTTGATAGTGTCCCCGATACTCGGACGTAACACATCACGCGCTCCATAGTCCATTTGATCAAATATGTCGGTTTAGCTAGAAACCCATATTCGTGTATAAGATCCCATAGGTGATCTCAATCGATTGTATCATATGCGGCTTTGAAATCTATAAACAGGTGGCACGTTGTAATTGCAACATTTTTGAAAGACTAGTCGAATCGAAAATATTTCGTTTGTTATGATGCATGCCCCAGTAAAACCTGTTCTGAATTCCCCATTTTTCTCTATGGGCAGCGGTGAATACTTTGTAGGTGGCATTCAGCAATGTGATTGACTGGTACTTGCAACAATCCAGCTTATCACCTTTCTTATAGACGGGACATGTGTACTACTCCCTCATTATTTTATATGAAGAGTAAACTGAACGAATTTCTATTCGAAAGGTTCAAGCCAGCAATAAGAACGTAGGGAAACGTATATCTGCAAAAACAAACACGGACATTTAAAAACTACAGCCATTTTCAAAATCTCTGTCGATTTAGCAGAAGCTTTTACTAGATCGAACAATCGACTAATGATACATATGCATACTATGCTGAAGTATGCTCTCCAAAATGTGATTTTGTGTAAAGGTTTGGGAGAAAAGTTCTTCATTCAAACATAGAATGAAGAATTTTGCTCCCAAACATTTACGGAAAATCACCTATAATTTTCACAAGCTGACATCAGCAGCCTGGTAAATATAAACATTTGAATTGTGCGTTTATTTCCCCGGCAAGCAGTTTATCGTCTATTTATTCTTCATTAGTGGGAGGGTAACCAAATTTTCACCTATCAAGAACTTGCGAAAAGCTACTGACAATGCAGTATGGAAGCTCCACCTCAACGGCATCCCTTATTATTGAACGCCCAGGCAGTTTAGTAACTATAATAACATATCGGAAAGAATGAAATATTCAAATCAACAGTCAGACTATAGAAATCATCAATGGGGAAACACGTGGCTGCAACCATGCGGTAGCATGCGGCTAACCGACATTTGTGATTTCTTACCTGTTTCACCATTGTGCTATATGATCGGTGTAAAGTCAGACCGGACTAAGTAGCAAAATCTCAAAAGAAGAGAAAATGATAGGATTGAATCAAAAATTTCTTCTTCAGCTACATTTCATTTGCGCCAGATTTGAAAAATATTATCATTAGCATGAATTATGAAATGAATCCATTGCGGATAATACCGTAAAGAATGCAAAGATTCAATTTTTGTACACGTTTTTCTCTGTATCAATGTAATATCGCTTAGTCCGGTCTGGCACAAAACCGACATCTTGCATGCGCGTGCGCTTTGTATTCGTTTTCACTGAAGTTAGAATGGACATACGGCATTTGGTAGAAATGCGGCTGCAAATATGGGTATTTCATCAACTTTACTAAAATATGAATAACTCAAAAACGAAGCATCGTAGCTATGTAATGTAAGCGAATGAAAAATTCTACACAAAGCAAGCTACAATCCTATGCAATAATATGGGGTACTTTTGAATAAAATATCGGAGATATTTTGGTTCGAACTAGAAAATGCTAGCCGTGAGTAATGATCAAAATTTTAAAATTTTAGTTATACCAAAAAATAGCTTAATTCCTTGCGCAACTTTACACGAGAGGGATTGTTGATATCTTTTACGTAAAAGTTTTAAAAATTCGAGAAAGCGCCGCAGCCGATCCTGTAACCTTTCGCCTTAAACAAACAAACAAATAAGTAGAAACAGTCTCTACGCATCGCTCGATCGAGATAGAAGTGTTTTGTTTTCGGTCTGTTGGAAAAAGAACAGTGCAGTAATCCGCGTTCAAGGTTATTTTGCCATTCTCTGCCTCTTCGAGGTTTGGACTTTTATTCTTTTGTGCGTGTGTTAACCGTTAGGCCACATTCCTCAACCTTTTGTTCGTAAAGCGAGGATTGAACAATAACCAGCTATTTAAGCTGGACTGGTGCGTCGTGGGAAACGAGTATACAGATAAGTGAAATCTACCTTTTTGATACATTTACGGCTTTTTCCCGTCTGCGCGGGTGCTGACCCCGTGCGTTGACGGTGTCGATGGCTTCCTCCCCGGATGGCCAAATGGAGATCGAATCGACTCCTAAGGCTCTCCCCCGACCCAAACAATATCCAGAGCTCTCGACCGGTCCCTTTGTGGTCTTCTTTCGGCCCAAAACAAAATCGCTGAATCTATTACAGATTTCAAAAGACCTGACGGAACGGTTCTCGGCTGTGATCGAAATAAAAAAGGTCCGCTCAGACAGGCTGAGGGTCGTGCTGACTAACTCAAAGCAGGCAAACGATATTGCTTGCTGCGAGCACTTTACGAAGGACTATCACGTGTATATTCCAGCTGTGAAAGTACAGTCTGAAGGCGTTGTCACCGATGACAGTTTGACATGCGAGGATCTGCTGCAGTACGGGGTTGGCCGTTTCAGAGACCGCTTACTTCAGCCAGTGAAAATACTCGAGTGCAAGCGTTTGCACTCAGTAGTAGTTGCGGGGGATGGTTCAAAAACGTACCCCCAATCAAACTCTTATCGGTTGACCTTCGCTGGTACCGCTTTGCCAAATTACGTCCTCTTGCACAAGGTTCGTCTGCCTGTGCGTCTGTTTGTGCCGCGGGTCATGAATTGCACAAAGTGTAAACAATTGGGTCACACAGCCACCCATTGTAGCAATAAGGCCCGCTGTGGAAAATGCGGGGAGAATCATCTAGATGATTCATGCAGTAAGAATGCTGAGAAGTGTCCTTACTGTGCAGAGAATCTGCATGATATCTCGGCATGTCCCGCGTACAAACTACGCGGGGATAAACTAAAACGTTCCCTTGCTGGACGATCCGAACGTTCTTTTGCAGAAATGCTAAAGAAAGCTACACCACCAACCTCAACAAACATCTATGCTCACTTGCCTCCTAACGAGGGCGAGGCTGATGACCCACAAGAGGGAACATCTACTAGGGCGCCTAGAAGTTATAGGAAGAGGAGGAACATTTCCTCTCCTAAAGTTCGTTGTAAAGGCCAGAAGGTATCCCTTGACGGGACTCAGAAAGTCACATCTATTGGAAGTGTTGCAACCAAACCGAAGCAATTAGCTCCTGGTCTCGGAGGATTAAACTCAGAGAAGGAGTTCCCAGCACTTCCCGGAACATCAAAAATCCCAAGTGTTCCTCTGTTTCAGTTCGAGAATAATCGCGGCACTGGAATTATCAAACTCTCGGACATTGTGGACTGGATAATAAAAACTTTCAATATAACTGATCCTATTAAAAGTCTTATGTTAGCTTTTCTCCCTACAGTAAGAACATTTTTGAAGCAGTTGACTGCTAAATGGCCCCTCCTTTCAGCGATTGTATCCCTCGATGGCTAACTCATCGAACGAGGTCACGGATTTGATCACTGTTCTACAGTGGAATTGCAGAAGTATCATCCCGAAAATCGATTCCTTCAAAATTTTAATAAATAATTTGAGTTGCGATGCATTTGCATTATGTGAAACTTGGTTAACTTCCGACATAGATCTCAACTTCCACGACTTTAATATTATTCGCCTGGATCGAGACACCCCCTATGGAGGAGTGCTTTTGGGGATCAAAAAGCGCTATTCCTTCTACAGAATTAACCTTCCCTCGATAACAGGTATTGAAGTTGTCGCTTGTCAAGTAACAACCAAAGGCAAAGATCTTTGCATAGCTTCCATATATATTCCCCCCAACACCGCGATTGGGCATCGCCGGCTACATGACATCATAGAATCCCTGCCTGCACCGCGACTAGTTTTAGGCGACTTTAACTCTCACGGTACGGAATGGGGTTGCCTTTATGATGATAACCGTTCCTCTTTAATTCACAATATTTGCGACAACTTCAACATGACAATTCTAAACACGGGTGAAATGACACGGATTCCTCCCCCACCAGCGCGCCCAAGCGCATTAGATTTATCCCTTTGCTCGACCTCGCTAAAGTTAGAATGCGCGTGGAAGGTAATCCCTGATCCCCACGGTAGCGACCATCTGCCGATCATAGTCTCAATCAATAACGGCTCAAGGCCATTGGAAACAATCAATATTTCGTATGACCTCACACGAAATATCGATTGGAAGAGCTATGCTGCCGCGATATCCGACAACATCGAATCTACTCAAGAACTTCGTCCGGAGGAAGAGTACAGCTTTTTGGCTGGCTTGATTCTCGACAGCGCGAATCAAGCTCAGACTAAGCCAGTACCCGGCGCGAACATACAAAAACGTTCTCCCAATCCCTGGTGGGATAAAGAGTGCTCAGACGTGTACGCAGAGAAGGCCGCCGCGTTTAAGACCTTCCGGAACGACGGGTTACCCGCTAGTTTTCGACAGTACGCGACGTTAGACAAGCGAATGAAGAGTTTGATGAAAGCCAAAAAACGCGGTTATTGGCGCCGGTTCGTCGACGGATTAACGAGAGAAACATCGATGAGCACTCTTTGGGGAACAGCCCGACGTATGCGAAATCGAAACAGTACTAATGAGAGCGTGGAATATTCAAACCGTTGGATATTCGATTTCGCCAAGAAGGTTTGTCCGGATTCCGCCCCGGCACAGAAGATCTACCGCGCCGCGTCCCGTCACGATAACGCGAACGAAACACCTTTTTCGATGGTGGAGTTCTCACTTGCTCTCTTGTCGTGTAACAATAAAGCTCCAGGGCCAGACAGAATCAAATTCAACTTGTTGAAGAATCTGCCAGACTCTGCCAAGAGACGCTTGTTGAACTTATTTAATAAGTTTCTTGAGGCTAACATTGTCCCACACGATTGGAGGCAAGTGAAGGTCATCGCCATCCAAAAACCAGGAAAACCAGCCTCCGACCACAATTCGTATCGACCGATCGCAATGCTATCTTGTATCCGGAAGTTGTTCGAGAAAATGATCCTATCCCGCCTCGACAATTGGGTCGAAGCAAATGGCTTACTGTCAGATACACAATTTGGCTTTCGCAAAGGCAAAGGGACGAATGATTGTCTTGCGTTGCTCTCAACCGAAATTCAAATGGCCTATGCTAGTAAAGAGCAGATGGCATCAGTGTTCCTAGATATAAAGGGGGCTTTTGATTCAGTTTCTATCAACATTCTTTCAGAGAAGCTGCACCAGCATGGTCTTTCAGCGACTTTAAACAACTTTTTACTAAACTTGTTGTCGGAAAAGCACATGCATTTTTCGCATGGTGACTTATCGACATCACGATTTAGCTACATGGGCCTTCCCCAGGGCTCATGTCTAAGCCCCCTTTTATACAATTTCTACGTCAACGACATTGATGAATGTCTTGACAATTCCTGCACGTTAAGACAACTTGCAGACGATGGCGTGGTGTCTGTTACGGGACCCAAAGCTGTCGATCTACAAGAACCATTACAGAATACCTTGGACAATTTGTCTGCATGGGCTATTAAGCTGGGTATCGAATTCTCCACGGAGAAAACTGAGCTAGTTGTATTTTCTAGGAAGCGTGAACCAGCACAACTACAGCTTCTATTAATGGGTCAAACTATAGCTCAGGTCTTCACAGTAAAATATCTAGGGGTCTGGTTCGACTCGAAAGGTACTTGGGGATGCCATATTCGGTATCTGAAACAGAAATGCCAGCAAAGGATCAACTTTCTTCGTACAATAACCGGAACGTGGTGGGGTGCCCACCCAGGAGACCTAATTAGGTTGTATCAAACAACGATACTGTCGGTACTGGAATACGGATGCTTCTGCTTTCGATCCGCCGCGAACATACATTTCATCAAACTCGAAAGAATTCAGTATCGTTGTTTGCGTATCGCCTTAGGGTGCATGCAGTCGACCCATACGATGAGTCTCGAAGTCCTGTCGGGCGTTCTCCCGCTGAAAAATCGATTTTGGGAACTCTCATATCGATTGCTCATTCGATGCGATATCTTGAACCCGTTGGTGATTGAAAATTTCGAAAGGCTTGTTGAGCTCAATTCTCAGACCCGTTTTATGTCCCTGTACTTTGACTACATGGCGCAAAATATTAATCCTTCTTCTTACAATCCCAACCGTGTGCATTTCATAAATACTTCTGAATCTACTGTTTTCTTCGACACATCCATGAAAGATGAGATTATTGGAATTCCGGACCATATACGCCCACAAGTGGTTCCAAATATTTTTTATAATAAATTCCGAGAAGTCGACTGTTCTAAGATGTTTTATACTGACGGATCAAACCTCGAAGGGTCCACTGGCTTCGGTATTTTCAATCAAAAGTTCACCGCCTCCTACAAACTCAGTGACCCTGCTTCAGTTTACGCCGCAGAACTAGCTGCTATTCAGTATACCCTTGGAGTCATTGACACATTACCCGCAGACCATTACTTCATCGTCTCGGATAGTCTGAGTTCTATTGACGCTATTCGCTCGATGAAACATGGAAAGCATTCCTCGTATTTTTTGGGGAAAATACGGGAGCTACTGAGTGCTTTATCTGACAAATCTTTCCAGATTACCTTGGTGTGGGTCCCTTCTCATTGCTCCATTCCGGGCAATGAGAAGGCGGACTCCTTAGCTAAGGTGGGTGCCATTGAAGGTGACGTTTTTGAAAGACCAATTTGCTTCCACGAATTTTTCAGTATTACTCATCAGAGAACCCTCGAAAGTTGGCAAACCTCGTGGAGCAATGGGGAGCTAGGAAGGTGGCTACATTCGATAGTCCCTAAGGTATCGACGAAACCTTGGTTCAAGGGGATGGATGTGGGTCGTGACTTCATTCGTGTGATGTCCCGACTCATGGCGAACCATTACACGCTGGATGCACATCTCCGACGTATTGGGCTTGTGGAGAGTGGTATCTGCGCTTGTGGCGACGGTTATCACGATATAGAGCACATAGTCTGGGCGTGCACCGAGTACAGTTCCGTGAGGTCTCGGCTTATGGACACCCTCCGGGCCCGAGGAAGACCACCCAACGTCCCGGTTCGAGATGTGTTGGCAAGCCGCGATGTCCTCTATATGTCCCTTATATACACCTTCATAAAAACCATCAATATCCAACTTTAACTGCCCCTTTTTCCTTATCATTCTCAGAAGCGCTCTCTTCCACCTGTACCATACACCCACGATGGTTTGATGCGACTCCAAGGCGACACAAAACATCCCTGTCGAATGAGCTAACAAACACGGGACCTAAAGCACGAACATCACACGCACAACTCGAAATGTAGCCGATCAACATCTGAGCCGCACTACGAAATCGTCTGGAGAAACCCCTGCCATCTCGAGAACGACCACCCGGCGTCCCAGTACATGATTCTTCCTGATGAAGACCACCCTGATTCTGTAATCCATCCGTTGATCTCCCGAAGTCTGAAACTGAAATAATGTTCTCCCCCTGCCATGTTTGTCCACCCTACTTCCCCTGACTCTTATACACAGAAGTAACACCCCTACCCCCCCCCCCCCCCCAAATATCTTCATGAAGCATTTAGCTCTTCTTGCCTTTTCTAGTTTTAACTATTATATTATATGATCTCGTTGAAAATGCCCAACTCTACTACCACATAAAATAACTCTAATTAATGTCTCCGAATCTTTACAAAATTTAATCACGCCCTCTAATTATTTCTACTTTTAAGATAGTCGTAAAAATTTTCCCCCTTAGTTAAACATTATTTGCTCCAATAATCTCATTGCTAAAAATGTCAAACCGTATTGCCATAAAAACTAAATGACCCCTCTAATCTTACGAAAATTATACTACCCCCTTGTGTATATGTATAGCTATAAATTAGCCTTAGTTTAATTTCAAAAATCAATATGTAAGCCCCTAGTTTTAAGTAATTTAAAATGTAAAACAAATCAAAATTGGCACCTTTAAGCTAACGCAAACCTGCCTTATCAAATAAACGAATTGAAAAAAAAAAAAAAAATAAGTAGAAACCGATATAGATCAATTCTATCTTTTGACAGAGGCGTTCTATTAAAAAACTGCCTTCGGTAAACTTGTTTGTTTTTATATTTTTAGCATATGTACCAAAGACACTTTTGCTTTATAACCTATATAGATGGCGCTACATGACATTAAAAAAACTCGAGAAAATAACATTTTAACATTTTTTTTATCAAAAAATCTCTGGATTAAAATATTTTATTCCTAAATCTCTGGAAATATACAATATTTAAACATGTTTTTAAGAGTGATAGATGTTATCATGACATTTAAAGGGTGTTTTCATCATAAATATTAAAGAAATATGTTTCACAAAATTTGTAATAACCCATGAAGCAGCAGATGACGGCAGCTAGAATTTTGTTTGTGGCGAGTAGAGAGGGACCTTCAACTTTATAACCACGTTGAGAAATAAGTGGGCCAATGTGGGTCTTTTTTTGCTACAGACACATACACGGAAACGCTCTCAATTGCATAGCAACCAAATTTTTAGTCGAATTTCTGAAATGGATTAGTTAAAATTTGGTACAGCTAAACGATTGTTGATTTTTCTAAACTGTCATTTTTGTTTTCGTTTCAATAAGATAGTGGCTGAAATAACTAAAATATTTAGTTGAAAATATGATGCTGGCAGTTAGCTTGGACGCACACCATCGAAATCAGCCCATTGAATGGGCTGTAACAACTAATGTTATTGTTGGTTTTGGGTTTGGTGCGAGTTGAAAATGAAAACTGAATTCGTTGTTTCAATTAATTGTTTTGTTAATTTAGTTTCTATCCAGTTGTTGATTTAAAGATGATTGGGTGTTGAAATGATAATCGATTTGGTTGTTTTAACTATGTTTTTATTGATTCAATATGTGCTATAGACGTGTTGTAACAACTAATGGTATTTTTGATTGATGAATTGAATTTATATGAAATTAACAACCAATATTATTCTTTCAATGCTATTTGTTGATCATTACCAGTGTTACGCAGCATTGCTGTTTAGATTGAATGTGGTTTACATTCATGAAACTGATAACAAATTCATTCCGTTGTGACAAACGAATATCCCCAAGGTTAAAAAACCTCCATAATCGAAGCAAGAATCACAATTCGCTGTAATACATAAGGCAGAATGTCAACAAGCGAAAAGATAATGTGAATAATCAAGTCTTTTCCAGCTAATTAAAAGTTAGTTACAAACACAGTTATAAACTCGAAGGTATCGAGCATATCGACACGCATTGAAGACAAAGAGTAAAATACTAATTTGTTGTCAAATAAACAAATAACCCGTAACTTTTCAACATTCTCATGAATTTTTCGAACTCTGAAGCAATTCTTTCAAGCATCATGTACTTGCCTTAACATTACTACTGTCTTGAATACGCACTAGTTTTTTTTTTGTTCAGGTTATTTTGCTAAAGTTAATTTTCAACTTTCTACAAAAATATCAGCATCCAAAGATACAAATACAAAAAAATGGTATGGAGAAAAATTCATCAGAGAGCAAAAAACTTTTGGAAAGTATTTGCACCACAGGTGACGAATTACCGTCAACGGATGTTCTGTTTTTTAAAGAAAGGATGTAACGGTATATTACCTGATTACATAAATAATGAACCTCTTGTTGAACCGCCATAAAATAAGTAAAAAATAAATAATTCATGTGAAATAATTCTAGTTCGCTTGAAAATTTTTGAGTAGTCTAAAAATATGCAAATATTTCCTTGTTTTTGAATTCAAATATGATATTTCGGACTGAGAATAAATTTATAAAGTAATTTCTAAAGAAGTATTTTCAAACGCCGGGTGCGTTTTGTCTTCCCAACGGCCATATAGTTTTTAAGCTCTCGGATAATCTTCCATCTAGAAATCAGTGAACAAAAAATGTTGGTTTGCTTACCCCTTGCTAATCGCCGGTTCCAAAAAAAACCATTCGGTCGAAAAACGTACGCTACCGCACGAAACTAACCTTCTATAGAACACTTATTAGACCGGTTGGCTTGTCGGCTATGCTGGACCAACGTACCCGTAACACATAACAGGAAAGGAACCACCTTTCCAATGAATTTAAAAAAATGAAAACACAAAGTATACTTTTTGAGTTAGAGACGTTAAAAGACAAACAAGCTGTTTACGGAAAAAGTTAAATAAATTTGAAATATTTGAGATTTGATAGATTTGATACATTTGATAACGATGAACCAAACACCCTGTATATGATAGAGCTTCTTAGTTTAATTCCAGCAAATTAGTCTGCATACTCCCACGACTCCAAGTGCACTCGGAAACTCATCTCAGTTGAATCTTTTGAGACTGAGAAATATGTGTATAGTTTTATTCGATCGCATCCGTCAGTCCCGATCCCCTACCTTTTTAATCGTCAACAGACGCGAAAATAATGTACATTCAAGCGTTTCACCCGCACTTGATTTTTATCGAGATTAATGAAACTTGAACAATCATTAAAATATAAAAATTTGTTGAGCAGGAAATGCCGCCTCCTGATATTGCCGATTTTGCGCGCTTGCCCCCTTCGCCCCCCCCTTAGCGCCGCCACTGGATTTTGATAATACTTTCAACATTTCATCAGTATAGGGGACTAAGGCATTTTACACAGGCAATCAAATCATTTTGAATCAATATGTTTTTCAAAGGGTGTGGAACAAAATCTATCCCAATATAAGTTGCAGAGAATTAATCCTTCTTTACGTAAAAATATAAACTGCTTAAAATATTCTTTGTCAGCGAATGCCTAAATAGTAAGGAAACATTGTAATTCTAATAGTATCTTGGAGAAGCTACCAGTAAAAAAACTAACAACAATTTTTGGTCTATTATTCGGAAAGATGAATATGAAAAAACCTGTTTTAATCCACCTAGCGGTGCAATTGTGCCTTTCTCATTTCTCTAAACTATGGCACGGAGGCTTTTTATGTTCAACATAATTGTGGAAATGTCCATTACATTCTTAGTACACTTTGCACTTATACACAATGGCATGCCAGCCACGAACTTGATGAGCTACGTGTCGACGGTGAAACACTTGAAACAAAAAAATATCATACTTCATTAGCCTAATCAGCATTAGATCAATGTTATCTGGTTGCTAACTTATTTTGTCATGCGGGGATGGGTATGTGAGGAGGGCGAAAGTTTCATGAACGAACGACTCCCCAGCTTAAATTGGTATGCTTTGTGATATAGTGGTGGTTTAAAGATGATGGGGTTGAAAGGGAGGGGTATGAGGGCTGGATGGGGTGGTGGTCTGAGGAGTGATTTAAGGAGATTTTTAAAGGAGGGGAGTGAACAGTAGAGGGGGGATGTAACCCCTCTCCGTAAACTATCAACTACGCCCGTGTTAAAATCCAGAAACCTTATGCGAGTCGAAAAAAAAATTTGGCCCTCCGCCGGGATTAGGTTGTCGTTTTTCAGAGTGATTGCATAACCTTTCTATATGAGAAAGGCATAAATGTGCCAAAATCCAAAAAAGTGAATTGTCGTCAAATTTCGACGTTTCATGCACCTTGAACACATGTAGCATCAAAAATAAAAATTCTATTTTTAAGTTTTACCTATAGTTTATGTGATAAATTTCTGTGTGGCCGCACTCTGAAACCCGTAATTCCGGAACCAGAATTCCGATCGATCCAAAATTCAATAGCAGCCGATGGGAAGGTTGCACCTTTCATTTGAGACTAAGTTTGGGCAAATCGGTCCAGCCATCTCTGAGAAAAATGAGTGACATTATTTGACACATACGCACATACATACACACACACACATACACACACATACACACACATACAGACTTTTTCCGATCTCGACGAACTGAGTCTAATGGGATATGACACTCGGCCCTCCCGGCCGGGATTAAGTTGTCGTTTTTCAGAGTGATTGCATAACCTTTCTATATGAGAAAGGCAAAAATGTGCCAAAATCCAAAAAAGTGAATTGTCGTCAAATCTCGACGTTTCATGCACCTTGAACACATTTAGCATCAAAAATAAAAATTCTATTTTTAATTTTTCCTATAGTTTATATGAGAAATTTCTGTGTGGCCGCACTCTGAAACCCGTAATTCCGGAAGCAGAATTCCGATCGATCCAAAATTCAATAGCAGCCGATGGGAAGGTTGCACCTTTCATTTGAGACTAAGTTTGGGCAAATCGGTCCAGCCATCTCTGAAAAAAATGAGTGACATTATTTGACACATACGCACATACATACACACACACATACACATACACACACACACACATACACACACATACACACACATACACACACATACACACACATACACATACATACACACACATACACACACATACATACACACATACATACACACATACAGACTTTTTCCGATCTCGACGAACTGAGTCGAATGGGATATGACACTTGGCCCTCCGGGCCGGGATTAGGTTGTCGTTTTTCAGAGTGATTGCATAACCTTTCTATATGAGAAAGGCAAAAATGCGCTGAGGCTTAAAGTTTACATGCGATTTCGTGTGGGAAAATCGACTTTTACAAAATAATTTTTCCAAGAGTCGCCCATTGCATTCTAAAAATAAATCGATGCAAAAGGAAAGAAAGTCCTGAAGATCGCGCAACGATCTAACGCTTGTGGAAAAGTTTTTAAGCGAAAACCGAGTGATGTTCTGAAGATTGATGAAAATTTAAATTTTCATATGTGCTTATGTGCATTTTACAAGTTTAAGTTTACGAGATATTTGATTTAGAGAGATTTTACTACATAGCATGATAAGGATGATATAAACATCAGTTTTGTAATACAAATGCTCATTGTTTCATAAACAATAATAATTCTAAAGATAGATCTTTCAAAATCATATTCGTACGGTACACATTTTCTTCAAAATCGGTTAAAGTTTCCATAATAGATCATCAGTGTAATAACTTTTATTTGTAAATGCAGCTTTCAACCGTTTTTGCATTGAATTTACAATAAGCGTTTTTGTACGTCTCATTCTCCTGATATAATTTGTTATATCCATCATTTCTAAATAAAAGTACCATTTTACGAGAACTTTGTTTTAAAAGTTATTTCAAGATATTCATATTGAAATGAACATTCTGAACCATTCTAGTGGACATATAATACCACATATAACTAATCCACCATCTCTGCCCGTATCTGCTGCTTTAGGCATTTCACGTTCAGATCTAAGTTCGGTTTTTATCCACTAGAAACAACGAGACCTTTTAAATCAAAGATGTTGAATTTGAACTCGTCGACAAAGATTGCAATTTTTTAAATATTCCGATAGATTATTTCAATGTAAACTAAAAACTAGTTGTTTGTTGTTCGCATTGTCGAACGGTTTCTTGCCCAGAACACAGGCGCTATAACTGACCATTCTCTATACATTACGAACCGTACCGTAAACTCTAGGTAAACCAGGAGCTATCACGTTTTATGAACCGATCGAACGATGGTTCAAGCCGGACTATTATGTATTTAGATTCTGTAATGTGGGTAGGGATTAAGTATCACAAATGATTAAGTGTCGTCCCTCTTCCTTATTTTTATATACATTGATTATCCGTGATTCGATTAGTTATCCGCGAAAAAATATTCGATTATCTGGGTGTGACTAAGGCTTAACGGAAAGTTAATTTTTTACTTAAACAATGCTGGACTTGTTCTTATTTTTCAGTTAGCCTTTCCGGTTAAATGCTGTATACGGGTAGAAGCAATTTTGGTTTTTTCGTTTTGTGCTCATACTTAGGTACATTAACGCGCAGTTTAATAAACTGAATCAAGTATGTAACAGGTACAATATTTGGTATAGATTTTCAGTTTTCGGTGTTGCTTTATGCGTCATGCCAAAGCTGTTTTGCTTTGCTAGGTTGATACCGTGCACCACACTTTGTAGTTGGACTAGTCGACAAAAATTACAATCTTTCCAATATTCCGATGGAATGATCCAATGTTGTTTAGTAAATAGCCGTTTATAGCCGCAAATATTGCCCCATAACTTCAATACGTTACTGTGATAAATTTGAGATGATTTTCACAATGTTGTTTTAAAAACAACATTGCGCATTTAAGGGTTAAATATCAATTCTTTGCTCTTCATTGATGAACGGCTTCTTGTTCAGAACACGGGCATTGTAGTTGGCTGTTCATTATACATTACGAACCGTGCCAATCTATATTTATGCATTAATGCTCTGATTCATTTTCCTTTTCATATATAACATTAAATTTAAAATTTTCTCAAATTTTTGTAACCCTTTCTTTAAAGACTTTTTGATGTAATGGATCACCATTTTTTCTCAAATTTTGACAAGACTTCAGTCTCTGAGACAAATAACTGCACATGTTTCCATCAGGTATCGTCTGCTATACCAACGTATTATATCGTATGGTCAAGGGATCCCAAATTTTCTTTTTCAGATAAGTTTTTGTCGTGACTAACGATTTACCTTTCAATATAGGGGCCCCTTTTCAAAATTTCGGCAGAAAAATGATGTAAGATTTTGAACGCTTATATCTACTACTGAATGGATTTAATCAATTTCTTCGGCATTTTGTCGAAAATATTTGTACCAATGTTGTATTAAATTTTGGAATATGTAGGACATTCATTATCAACGGAAAAATAGTGTTTTGAAAAATCTTTCGAAAACGACTCGGAAAAGTGAAAATTTTCAGCCCATCCCGCACAGAGCCGTCAAAATGGTGCAGCAAATGAACAATAAAATTATGAAAAGTTTATATATAGGTTCACTACATGTTTGTTCCTTTGATTATTCGTATTGGGTTGCTTGACGAGAGCAGTTGGTGGGGGAAAGCCGGCATATTAGTTTTGGTTATGCCATTAGAAGCCGGACGGAAAGGAAAGGCTCATGCACGCCACGAGAACGAGCGAGAAAGCGATAGTAGTGCATATTAGCGAAAGCGTTACGTACATTTTGAACCTTAATAACTTTTCTTCTACTAAACGGATTGCCAATCTTGTTTCATAAATCGGAAGGAAAACGTTCAACGCTTGCTACCGATACGTTGTTTGCTATATAAAATTTGTTTAAATAGTTCAAAAACTACTTTAAATGAGAATCAACATTAATGATAAAACCTATAAATAGGGGTGTCGCAGCTTTTCTCAAAACCAGACGTGTGTAAGACGCAGTGCATAACAGACGTGCGTGGTCGTGAGAAGCTGCATCGGACGACCAATCAAATCAGCTACCATCGGAGAGAAGCAGAAAAACGTTGGTGGAGGTGGTGGCGGTGAGAAGGCCAAAAAGCCAAAGGCTAAGAAACGCAGTCACTGAAAAAGCGGTAGTAACTGCCACTAAAAATGCCACCAAAACATCGAAGACTGCAAAGCGTACTCATTCGGTGTGAGCTGCGAAAGGGGAAAGATCGTATGGATGTACGCAGTAAAAACAATCGTCGGCAAGGTTTGAATTGTTTTAAAAGATTCCCGTCTTGTATCAACATAGTTATCCACAAACCGTCCTTATTAGGACGAATGCAAAATGGAAAAAGAATTTAATTAGAAAGTTTCTTTTATTAACTAGTATTAAGTTTGCGCTTGGTGATTCTGTACTTTTACCAGTGAATCATAAGAAAATGTTTTTCTAATCTACAAACCCGAAAGTTTTTGCAAATCCTTCCAAGAAAATCAGTGAATGTGGCAACTCTGCCACTAAGCGAAAGCTACACCAAAACAAATGATGAAAATATTTTCATTTATCGAACAAAAGGACGTCCTTCCATCTGCATTGTAAAGTCAATAAATAGGAACAGCTTGATGAAAAGTGTGCTCATTCGGTGTGAGCTGCGAAAGTGGAAAGATCGTATGGATGTACGCAGTAAAAACAATCGTCGGCAAGGTTTGAATTGTTTTAAAAGATTCCCGTCTTGTATCAACATAGTTATCCACAAACCGTCCTTATTAGGACGAATGCAAAATGGAAAAAGAATTTAATTAGAAAGTTTCTTTTATTAACTAGTATTAAGTTTGCGCTTGGTAATTCTGTACTTTTACCAGTGAATCATAAGAAAATGTTTTTCTAATCTACAAACCCGAAGGTTTTTGCAAATCCTTCCAAGAAAATCAGTGAATGTGGCAACTCTGCCACTAAGCCAAAGCTACACCAAAACGAATGATGAAAATATTTTCATTTATCGAACAAAAGGACGTCCTTCCATCTGCATTGTAAAGTCAATAAATAGGAACACCATGATGAAAACCGTGCTCATTCGGTGTGAGCTGCGAAAGGGGAAAGATCGTATGTTTGTTTTAAAAGATTCCCGTCTTGTATCAGCATAGACAAACCGTCCTTATCAGGACGAAGGCAAAATGGAAAAAGAATTTAATTAGAAAGTTTCTTTTATTAACTAGTATTAAGTTTGCGCTTGGTAATTCTGTACTTTTACCAGTGAATCATAAGAAAATGTTTTTCTAATCTACAAACCCGAAGGTTTTTGCAAATCCTTCCAAGAAAATCAGTGAATGTGGCAACTCTGCCACTAAGCGAAAGCTACACCAAAACAAATGATGAAAATATTTTCATTTATCGAACAAAAGGACGTCCTTCCATCTGCATTGTAAAGTCAATAAATAGGAACAGCTTGATGAAAAGTGTGCTCATTCGGTGTGAGCTGCGAAAGGGGAAAGATCGTATGGATGTACGCAGTAAAAACAATCGTCGGCAAGGTTTGAATTGTTTTAAAAGATTCCCGTCTTGTATCAACATAGTTATCCACAAACCGTCCTTATTAGGACGAATGCAAAATGGAAAAAGAATTTAATTAGAAAGTTTCTTTTATTAACTAGTATTAAGTTTGCGCTTGGTGATTCTGTACTTTTACCAGTGAATCATAAGAAAATGTTTTTCTAATCTACAAACCCGAAGGTTTTTGCAAATCCTTCCAAGAAAATCAGTGAATGTGGCAACTCTGCCACTAAGCGAAAGCTACACCAAAACGAATGATGAAAATATTTTCATTTATCGAACAAAAGGACGTCCTTCCATCTGCATTGTAAAGTCAATAAATAGGAACACCATGATGAAAACCGTGCTCATTCGGTGTGAGCTGCGAAAGGGGAAAGATCGTATGTTTGTTTTAAAAGATTCCCGTCTTGTATCAGCATAGACAAACCGTCCTTATCAGGACGAAGGCAAAATGGAAAAAGAATTTAATTAGAAAGTTTCTTTTATTAACTAGTATTAAGTTTGCGCTTGGTAATTCTGTACTTTTACCAGTGAATCATAAGAAAATGTTTTTCTAATCTACAAACCCGAAGGTTTTTGCAAATCCTTCCAAGAAAATCAGTGAATGTGGCAACTCTGCCACTAAGCGAAAGCTACACCAAAACAAATGATGAAAATATTTTCATTTATCGAACAAAAGGACGTCCTTCCATCTGCATTGTAAAGTCAATAAATAGGAACACCATGATGAAAACCGTGCTCATTCGATGTGAGCTGCGAAAGGGGAAAGATGGTATGGATGTACGCAGTAAAAACAATCGTCGGCAAGGTTTGAATTGTTTTAAAAGATTCCGTCTTGTATCAACATAGTTATCCACAAACCGTCCTTATCAGGGCGAAGGCAAAATGGAAAAAGAATTTAATTAGAAAGTTTCTTTTATTAACTAGTACTAAGTTTGCACTTGTTAATTCTGTACTTTTCATTTATCTTTTCGTAACTTCAGTAATCACAATCCTATGTTGAAATTCTTTTGACATTAAGACAGTGTTAAATGATAATAACTACCGCCAAACTAAACGGAATAATGGAGTTTTTGCACTATATGATAGACAATTTTAACTAATTATCGCAATTACATTTAAAGTATGCATAATTAGCTAAGATGATGGGAGTAATTGCATTTCATTAAAGCTTTAGAAATCGATGATCTGATTGGTTATTCGCAGCGCGCCAAAATACTCAGTTTGCAACGTAAACCACGCCTTTATTCGGTTGGTTGTAACAGCTTTTCCTATATAATAACGAGCACCAGTCTTATAACTATCCGTTTTTGGAATTGTCTGGCAAAAGTGTTAGAAATGGCACGATCTCGGCATTTGCAGACAAAGTATACCGCGAACCACCGCAAGCGGAAGCGTCAGGAGACTTCTTCAGTGCGTGAAGGAGAACCGAGTCGTCTTTTGAGGCGAAATGGTGGTGCAGGCGAATCGAGTGGCCTTTCGAGGCGAGTGTTGGAAGAAGCAGCAGAGAGAGTGACAGAAGAAACAGGAGGAGGATGTCACTTAGCAGCAGTTGTAGAGGTGTCAAGCGGCCCCTCGGATCTAGGTGCGATTGACGAACGGGGCTCGGTTGGATGCAATACTGGTATGTTTTATTTAATTTATTAGTAGTTCTATCGTAAATTGACCAAAGCACTCATTTTACTTTAGATTTTTTTTAAATTACAAGGATTTTCAACCACTTGTAAAACAAATTTCATATATTTTGTATTTAAGTAGAAGTGCGTACGGTTTTTCAATATAAGGAATCCGCTTAAATATTTCATCAATTTCAAAAATTCAATGGATATTTTGGTCAATTTTCGATTTATTTGAATTTTTATATGGAGTTGTGATAATATTATATAACAAGGCCTCGAACGGTTCTACAAAAAGCCAAAATATAGATAATGTGCTGTTTATTGGGTCTATAACAGATAAATTGCGCGTATATTGTTATAAATCACCACCACTTTTTCAAAAGCACCATTCCACCCGGTCAATTATTTTTCCACCAACTATTTTGTATGATTTGAATTGTCATAATTTAAAAATTGACTGATTTTCTTATTTTAGAGTTTAATAAATGCTTTATGTGGATAAACCAGCGGCAAAGCTGTAAGCAATTTTTCCTGCACATACCACCAAGCGTTCAATTCTTTGACATGCTCAAAGAAAGTTGCTTGAGCCTTAATACAGCTCTACTGGAAGCGCATTTCACTACTGAATTGTATGATAGAATTCTTT
This sequence comes from Topomyia yanbarensis, assembly GCF_030247195.1. Taxonomy (NCBI): domain Eukaryota; kingdom Metazoa; phylum Arthropoda; class Insecta; order Diptera; family Culicidae; genus Topomyia; species Topomyia yanbarensis. The sequence continues at coordinate 295,478,294 of NC_080671.1, read as the reverse complement.
TATGTACACTTTTACTAACTAATCTGGTAAACTTCGTCCTGGCAAAAGAGTATTCATGATTGAAATTATTTCGAGCATTCACGATACCAACACAACAAATAACAAATAGCATAAATTCATCAAGTCGTTCTTAGGTAATGCACGGTCTTATGTACGCCAACTTCGTTTATATATATATATATATATATATATATATATATATATATATATATATATATATATATATATATATATATATATATATATATATATATATATATATATATATATATATATATATATATATATATATATATATATATATATATATATATATATATATATATATATATATATATATATATATATATATATATATATATATATATATAGACTCATTACATTCAGATTTTCAAAGTAAAGGGTTGCGCTAGACTGCAGCGATATGGAGATGTTTGATTGTTTGAAAACTTACATTTTGTCTCCTATGATTCACTTCGCTTTTCTTCCATCGCTATCAGGCCGCAGCCTTTGTCAATGCATACTTATATGAGTAAATTTTGTTATAAAAAGTGTTTATTCATGTACATTATTGTTATACCATATGAAATCTCAACATTTTAATACATTATATTGCTTTATGCACAGTTTACATCTACTGGTGCCAGCATGCCGCAACCAACATGCTGTCAGCATAATGTAAACGCTTGTCAGCAGCTGGTACCAGAAGATGGCATGCGTTTACATTATGATGATAGTTGTTGCCAGCACGATGATTACCATCTGTTGACAACTAGCACAAATGTCATGCTACATTAGATAGAAGGTGTTATAGCTTAATTACTCAAATACTAGTTTGACTACTTCAGTGTTCATTTCAATACTATTTCGTTCTCTACTTTTGTTATAGATATGACGCGTAACTATGAAAGGGCTAGTAGAGAGTTTAAAAAGCGATTTACTGGTAATGATTTTGGTGTAGCGTGTAGTGTTTGCGACCGTTTATGGTTTACAAGTGATTTGAAAAATGTCGGCAGAACAGAAGAAAATGTACTTCTAACAATGGGATTATTTGAGTCAGTGGAGGTGTTGGTTCACGCAAAACTTTTGGCCCCACTGCGTGAGAAGTTCCATTCTCACGCAAGGATCGGTGCTACCGGGCGCCAGTTATACCGGTTTTTCTGGCCCTTCTGGCAACCGGGATGATACGATGTGGTGAGCCAACATTAGCTCACACTGTGAGAATGAAACAGTCGAGAATAAACCTACAAGCAAATCAGATCGCTCTTCTTTCGATCCCTTAATTAGTGTAATTAGTTTTCAAGTACATGCAATGTGTAACCCGTATGTAGGTGAATAAATGTGTTCAGTACAGTGAAAAGTGCCGTGTTTAGTCAGCCCGAAAACTCTTGTACTAAGTTCTTCATTGCTGCTGCTGTTTAGTTCTACTGCTAATAGCAGTCACTGTAAGCATTCGCTGCTTCCCGTGCAGTTTTGTTTTTCGCTCGCCTTAATTGCGAGCTGCTATTGGGTGATCGTCGTTCTACTGCTGCTCATCGGGGATCTTCGTTACCTGCGCCAGGTAAACTTGCATGCTGCAAGTAGGGTACGTGGACCCATTATCACCCTCGTGCCAACCGGAAAATTCTGGTGACATCGAAGAAAAAGGAATCACAACGTAGGGTAAGCGACATCATAATTTTTGGTGCCGTGACCAGGATTTCTGTCCGGACCGCGTGCAGTGCCTTCCATTGAGCATCGCCATTTTGGAAGCCGGTACGAAAGGAGGTTCTACGAAGGAGATTTCGGATTCATCACCCGCTGCTTGCTGCATATTATTACTACAAGGCTCGATTTAACGGGCGCAAGGTAATTACCTGTCCAAATTGTTTTGCGGGTATCGCAGGTGCCCTCTAGATTTTCTTCGCATTTCTTTGCATACTTCGACGGCTCAATTTGTTCCTGGTCGACAATTGCTGCTATTCGGCAAGGCTTGGTGGCATTGTCGCTGGCTTCAAGGCGCCATTTTGCCATCGGACAATTGGACCATTGTACTTCGTGGCGTCCCTAGCTGCGTTGATCGTTGTATGCTGTTAGCTGGTTCCTGCTGTGGCATTCCGGATCGTGGCAAATCCTGCTGCGACGACTTTACCACTAAATTGTTAGCTGTGGAAATCCGTGCCTAGTTTTTTGCTGGTTTTTGGAGCTGTGTCCGTGGCATTTGCTGCTTGCTTTACAGCGTCCCTAGCTGTTGTAACACGTGTCGTGGATTTTGCTGGTTGCTGCTGTTGCTGTGGCGTCCCTAGCCTTGGCAATCCCTGCTGTGGTGCTGCTATCGTGCACTTTTATCAACTGTTCCTGCCATACGCGCATTGAAGTACCTTCTTTGGAGCTTTTCGGCGATTTCTGCTGGCGTGGTCTGGCAATTCCGGAAGGTTTTATTGTAATCCAGTACGGTCGGTACTGCAACGAGTTCCTGTTGGCTGTATACAATACAAGGCACTTTTTGCCTTGGAACAGGTGAGCACCTTTCCAAGTTTCTTTACCACGTTTTGTGGGTCTACTTTTGGTCCTCTGGTCTGCAGGTCGTTCATCAGACATCGACGCGCTCCTGATCCATCGTCCCGCTTTACAAAATGGCGGAAGGGCAGTCACGAGGTCAGCTGCTTGCACGACGGGACACACTGCTTGCTGCTCTGGGTCGGGCAGAGGCGTTTGCTGCCGGATACGACGCTCAACGGGACCATACGCAGGTGACATTGAGGCTCGAGTACCTGAATGGAGTATGGAACAACCTGGAGACAGTACAGGCGCAGCTTGAGGACAACGAGACGACCGATGAAGGTAGGGCAGAGCACGCTGCCACTCGTGCATCCTTTGAACCTCGGCTATTTGAAATAAAAGCCAGTCTCATTTCAAAATTGCCTCCTATTCCTAACAATCGGAGCCCTGTTCCCCCACACGTGTCCTCCACTCTCTCTGGTATCAAGTTGCCGACGATTTCTTTGCCCGAATTTAATGGAGACTACATGCAATGGCTTGCATTCCATGATACATTCTTGGCGCTCATTCATTTAAATCCGGAGGTGCCGGATATTCAAAAATTTCACTATTTGCGGGCAGCTGTCAAGGGGGAAGCTGCTCAGTTGATCGAGTCGATTGGTATCAGTTCCGCTAACTACGTTTTGGCTTGGCAGACATTGGAGAATCGGTATTCGAATGACTACTTGCTAAAGAAGCGGCATATGCAGGCACTCTTCGACATCCCGCGCATGAAGAAGGAGTCAGCTGCATCACTACATGGGTTGGTTGACGAGTTCGAGCGGCATACGAAAATCTTGCATCAACTGGGAGAACCAACCGACGCTTGGAGCACTATATTGGAACATCTGCTGTGTACGCGCCTCCACGATGATTCACTGAAGGCATGGGAGGACCATGCGTCGACGGTAGCGAATCCGGACTACGCCTGTCTCATCGAGTTTCTGCAGCGGAGAACACGAGTGCTAGAATCCATCTCTGTGAACCATCATACAGTAGAATCAGCGTCAACTTCTGGTATTTCAGCTCATCCACCAAAGAAGAATCATCTCCACTCTCAGTTCCGCTTTACTTCGTGTGCGTCGACTGCAAGTTTGGGTGAAAAGTGCATCGCCTGCAACCAGTCGCATTCCGTGACGAAGTGTCAGAAATTCAACCGGATTTCACCGAGTGAACGTCAGCAGCTTGTGAATTCCAAACGCCTTTGTCACAACTGCTTGAAGGGTGATCATTTTGTCCGCAATTGTCCTTCAAATTTCAGCTGTCGGAAGTGCAATCGACGTCACCATACGCTTCTTCATTCCGGGCAGAGCGATGGTTCCCGAAAGAACGTTAGCGAAGGAGCTTCCTCTAGTCCTGGTGCAACCGCTTCTACTACGCCATCTAATGGGTCTTCTGTGGTCGAGTTATCTACGCAATCTACGGTGGCTGCTACTGAGAATGTTCCTGTGGTCGAAGTTAGTTCTGCTCTACAACATCCTCGCGAAGACGTCTTTCTTCTCACTGTCATTGTGAAGGTCATCGACACCTACGGTGTGGAACATCTAGCTCGTGCACTTCTGGACAGTGCATCGCAGCCGAATCTCATCACGAATCGCATGGCGCAAATTCTAGGATTGCGGAGACAACCCGTGAATGTTACGGTACAGGGAGCCGGCAAGCTATCTAAGCCGGTACGTGAATCGGTGTTTGCACAGGTACATTCAAGGACGGGTGACTTTTCGTGTGGTGTCAACTTCTTGGTGATGGACAAAGTGACGGCAAATCTCCCTTCGCAAAGTGTTTCAACTGTGGGATGGAAGATTCCGAAGGGGTTGCTTCTGGCTGATCCATCCTTCAACGAAAGTCAACCGATCGACATGGTTTTGGGTGCTCGGCACTTCTACTCCTTCTTCCCCAGCGCTGCACGCATTCAGCTTGATAGAAATCTTCCGATTCTGGTCGACAGCGTCTTCGGCTGGATTATCGTAGGCTCGGCTAGCACAAACCCCCCCGAGCAGACTGCTCCTACGCCCACCACTTGCAATGCAGTCACTGTTTCAATGCTTTCGCTAGAGGATTGCTTGGAGCGTTTTTGGAAAACCAAAGAGCTGACAACGAGCGATAATTATTCGATAGAAGAACGGCGCTGCGAATCTCTGTACCAATCTACCGTTTCTAGGGACTCCGAAGGCAGATATGTTGTACGATACCCCCGAAAACCTGATTTTGATGTGATGCTAGGCGAATCCAGAAGCAGTGCACAGCGACGGTTCGGATATCTGGAAAGACGACTGGAACGAGACTCGAAATTGAAGGACGAATATCATCAGTTCATGCGAGAGTATCTCTCCCTCGGCCACATGCGGCTGGTCGAAGCGGACGACGAACGCAACTCTCCCACCTACTATCTACCTCACCACCCCGTAATTAAGGAAGCAAGTACGACGACCAAGGTCCGGGTCGTGTTTGATGGCTCTGCGAAAACTTCTTCCGGCTTCTCCCTCAATGAAGCTCTTTGCGTTGGTCCCGTGGTGCAGGACGATCTGCTGAACATTATCTTGCGGTTTCGAACCTTTCCCGTTGCTCTCGTCGGAGATATTGCCAAAATGTACAGGCAGGTACAGGTCCACTCTGACGACACACCGTTACAACGCATTCTGTGGCGATTCTCCCAACATTCTGCAGTACAGACGTACGAACTACTGACCGTTACTTACGGCTTAGGTCCATCATCGTTCTTAGCGACACGAACTCTCCAGCAACTAGCGGTGGATGAAGGTGATGCGTACCCGGTAGGCGGTCCAGCATTGAAAAAGAGTTTTTACGTCGACGATTTCATCGGTGGAGCTGAAACAATTGAAGAAGCTATCCGTATGCGAGTAGAGCTGAGCGAACTTCTGCAGAAAGGAGGATTCGAGCTCAGAAAATGGACGTCGAACTGTCTGGAAGTCCTCCAAGGTCTCTCCGACGATCAAATCGGCACGCAGTCCGCGTTGCACTTTAGTCCCCACGAAACCATCAAAGCACTTGGAATTAGCTGGGAGCCTGAAGCAGATTACCTCCGTTTTCATTCGCAGATTCGAACAAGCAGTGAACCTCCAACGAAGCGGTCTATCCTCTCCGACATCGCCAAGTTATTTGACCCTCTTGGACTCATTGCCCCCGTCGTCGTACGTGCGAAAATCCTGATGCAGGAATTGTGGTTGTTGTCCTGTGATTGGGATGATCCTGTTCCAGAACCGATCAAATCGAGATGGGAAATCTACCACCAAGAGCTGGTGAAAATATCTGAGCACCATGTCAACAGATATGCATTACTTCCGAGTTCCGTTATACAGCTGCACACTTTCGCGGATGCTTCCCAGGCAGCATATGGAGCTTGTACGTACGCCCGATGTGAAGACGACCAAGGAAAGGTGAGGATTCAACTGCTAGCGTCGAAATCCCGAGTAGCCCCGCTGAAACGAATCACCATCGCCCGTTTGGAATTATGCGCAGCCGTGCTAGCCGCTCATCTACACGCGCGAATCAAAAAGGCCATCGACGTCAACGTTTCTGCATCGTACTTTTGGTCAGATTCCGCAGTCACTCTACAGTGGTTACGATCACCTCCGAACGTCTGGCCGACCTTCGTCGCAAACAGAGTCTCGGAAATACAGCAGTACACGAACGGATGTCAGTGGAATCACGTTCCCGGAGCTGAAAACCCTGCCGACCTGGTCTCGCGCGGCATGTCAGTCGACGAATTTCTACAAAGCGACTTGTGGAGCTGTGCCCCAGGCTGGTTGTCACTGTCGCCACAAGATTGGCCAATCTTCATTCCCCCAGGCGTGCCAGCAGAAGAGCTGGAGTTAAAAACTACGGTTGCACTCACCCAAGCAGTTCCTACCGTTCATCCCTGGTTTCTCCGTTGGTCTTCCTACAGCCGATTACTCCACGTCATCGGATATTGTATGCGATTTGTCACCAACACCCGTTCAAAAGCACGAACCCAACCTTCGCCATCCCCCATTCCGGTCGACCAATCACTTACCGTAGCAGAACTAGCCAATGCCAAAACGTTTCTCGTCCGACTCGCCCAGCAGGATGGATACGCCGCAGAAATAAAGCAACTGGAGAAGGAAAGCGTCGTGCCGAAGCAGTCCCACATTCGCCGAATGAGCCCATTTTTTGACCCAGAGAGAGTGTTGAGAGTGGGAGGTCGTTTAAATCTTGCCCAGTTACCCTATCAAGCAAAGCACCCTGCGCTTATTCCCACCAACCATCCGTTCACTCGACTAATCGCTGAACATTTTCATCGCAAACTGCTGCACGGCGGCGGGCGCCTGCTGCTCACTACGATTCGCGAGGAATTCTGGCCACCCCGCGGCCGTAGACTGGTTCAAAGCGTAGTACGAAATTGCTTCCGTTGTACTCGTCTTAATCCAATACTGGCCCAACAACAAATCGGTCAGTTACCTGCCCAGCGTGTGATCCCAAGTCGTCCATTCAGCATCACCGGTGTCGACTATGCTGGCCCACTATACCTTCGCCCGATACACAAACGTGCTGCACCTGCAAAGACTTACCTGTGCCTCTTTGTATGCTTTTCAACCAAAGCAGTGCATTTGGAATTAGTCAGTGATTTGTCCACTCAAGCATTCTTGTGTGCCCTGCGACGATTTATCGCACGTCGTGGACGGCCCACACACATCCACTCAGACAACGGGAAAAATTTCGAGGGGGCAAAAAATGAGCTGGCTGAACTGTTTGCCAGATTTTATAACCGTGCTGAACAGGCTGAAATAGCTTCTGTGTGTGCCGAGGAAGGGATCACCTGGCATTTGACACCACCCAAGGCACCTCACTTTGGCGGCCTGTGGGAGGCAGCAATCAAAATAGCCAAAAAACATTTGTACCGACAGCTCGGTTCATCTCGCCTTACGTTCGAGGCTATGTGTACCGTACTAACACAAATCGAAGCGATCATGAATAGCCGACCATTGCTTCCACTTTCGGAGGACCCCAACGACCTAGCTGCATTGACACCAGCGCACTTTCTCGTCGGTTCATCACTACATGCCCTGCCCGACCCAGATTTAATGAACGTACCTGCCAACAGACTCGACCACTATCAACAGCTGCAAGTGCATGTGCAGCAATTTTGGTCGCACTGGAAGAAGGAGTACCTACAAGAGCTGCTGAAAGATACCCGCGGATGGAAACGCAACAACGAAATTGTTCCGGGGAAAATGGTCATCTTAGTCGACGAAATGCAACCACCGATTCGAAGGCCACTTGCCCGCATAGAAGCAGTTTTGCCCGGCAAAGATCATCTCGCACGAGTTGTTTTGCTCCGTACAGCTCGTGGCATCATCACTCGTCCGATCGCTAAAATTTGTCTACTACCTTACTCTACGGTGGCATCCGAAGCAGAAAAACATCCAGCAACTATCAGCGACGCACCTACAACCTAACGGAGTTCGGATACAACATAACTTTAAGCAGAAAATTACTAAAAACTGTTAAAATTAAGAGCAAAATTTATTGTGAACTAGCTGTAAGAATCTATGCTGTTTGTTTACGTTTTTGTGTTGAACATATTCGTTCAAGGCGGCGAGTATGTTGGTTCACGCAAAACTTTTGGCCCCACTGCGTGAGAAGTTCCATTCTCACGCAAGGATCGGTGCTACCGGGCGCCAGTTATACCGGTTTTTCTGGCCCTTCTGGCAACCGGGATGATACGATGTGGTGAGCCAACATTAGCTCACACTGTGAGAATGAAACAGTCGAGAATAAACCTACAAGCAAATCAGATCGCTCTTCTTTCGATCCCTTAATTAGTGTAATTAGTTTTCAAGTACATGCAATGTGTAACCCGTATGTAGGTGAATAAATGTGTTCAGTACAGTGAAAAGTGCCGTGTTTAGTCAGCCCGAAAACTCTTGTACTAAGTTCTTCATTGCTGCTGCTGTTTAGTTCTACTGCTAATAGCAGTCACTGTAAGCATTCGCTGCTTCCCGTGCAGTTTTGTTTTTCGCTCGCCTTAATTGCGAGCTGCTATTGGGTGATCGTCGTTCTACTGCTGCTCATCGGGGATCTTCGTTACCTGCGCCAGGTAAACTTGCATGCTGCAAGTAGGGTACGTGGACCCATTATCACCCTCGTGCCAACCGGAAAATTCTGGTGACATCGAAGAAAAAGGAATCACAACGTAGGGTAAGCGACATCAGGAGGGTTTCAGAGTTTGTCAGACTTGCCGTAGCAGTTTGAATCGAGGGGTAGTACCTAAACTGGCTTCAACGAATGGATTTATATATCCTAATCGTCCTTCGGGTTTACCTTCGCTTGATCCCATAAGTGAAAGATTGATTTCCCCTAGATTACCATTTATGCAGATCCGACGTTTGCGTCATTCTGCAGGTAGTCATTCAATAATGGGACAAGTCATCAATGTACCAGTGGATGTACCTGAAATGATTCGCGTGCTCCCAAGGAACATTGATGATGATTATGCCTTTAATGTTAGCATCAAGAAGCATTCTATTCATAAATCTTCTTATTTGAATGGGTTTATAAAGAAGGATACAGTTTATAAGTGGCTTCAGTATCTCGTTGACACTCCGTTATATCGTAGATACGGCATAGTTATCGATCAAGGTCAGTTGAATGGTCTTGATCAATCATCATCAAGGCTACTTGAAGCTGACTGTGAGTTGGAAACGATCGATTCCACAAACGACTATGAGCTTTTGATAGGGCAACAACAAACTTTGCTTTGGAACGAAGACAAGTGTTTGGAGATTGCACCCGCTCAGAACAGAGTACCTTTGTCCCTAATTTTTGATGAATTTGCAGAAGAACTTTCTTTTCCTGACATTTATTTTGGACATCCACGCTCATTCAATACCGACGTTCATGTTACGCCATTTATGATGGCAAAGCCACAACATTTATGATGGCAAAGCCACAACATTTGCTTTACATGGCTATGAAAATACTACGGCTACGCGTTTCTGAAGGTTTGCAAAACACATTTAAATGTGTAGGAACTGCAAATATAACCCGTGGAATGTTGAAGGACCGAGAATTCTTGGAATCCTGCATTGAGCGTAACTTGTCGTTCCTCAAGTCTATTCCAAATTCAGTTCAATATTGGCAACAACGCAAACATGACGTTTTTGCAATGATTCGCCAACTCGGAAAGCCAACAATGTTCATAACATTGAGTGCCAACGAAACTCGATGGCCTAATTTGTTGCGAATTTTATATAAACTCGCTAACGAACATACTATCGACTTGAGCGATCCTATAGAGCAATTAACTGCTCTTCAGCGAACTATGCTCGTAAATAATGATCCTGTTACCTGTTGCATTTATTTCAATAGGTTAGTTGAAACTTTATTAAATATACTTTCCTCATCAAGATTTAGCCCATTTGGAAAATACTATGTTGTTGATTATTTCAAACGAATAGAGTTTCAACACCGTGGCAGTCCCCATGCACACATTTTGTTATGGTTGAAAAATGATCCTCGAGAAATACATTCAGAGGACATGCCCGCTACTGTGGAACTTATAAATTTACTTTGTTCCGTTAGTACCAATGGAAATCAAATCCATAAACATACATTCACTTGTTACAAGCGAAATGACAAAGAATGTCGATTCAACATCCCTTATTGGCCAATGGATCGAACTAGAATGTTGTTGCCAATGGAATCGACTAATTCGCGTCGTAGCCAACTAAAAGCGAAAGGTAGGGAAATGCACGAAAGATTGAACATAAAGGTGTATACAACACTGGATGAATATCTTTCTGATTGTAATTGTTCGTACGATAACTACCTGGATGTTATTCGTGCTTCTTTACAAAGACCCACCGTTCTCTTGAAGCGATCCATGGAAGAACTATGGACTAATCCTTACAATCCATGGGTTGCTAACCAACTACTCTCAAACATGGATCTTCAATTTATCATGGACGAATATTCATGTGCTGCGTATGTTGTGGAATATGTAAATAAAACAAACAGAGGCATTAGTAACTTGCATCTCGAATTAATCAAGCTGCAAGAAGAATACCCTGACCAAGATTATTGTTCATTACTGAAGAAAGTCAGTATTAAAATGCTGAATTCAGTAGAAATGTGTGCCCAAGAAGCTGCTTGGTATTTACTGCGACAGCCAATGTCAGAAGCCAGCAGAAAAGTTGAATTTATACCAACAATGTGGCCACATGAACGAATAAAATCAAGAAAACACACAAAACGAATGGACGAAGAAGGTATTAATGATGACTCGACCGATGTGTGGACACTTAACATAATACAAAAGTATGAAAAGCGTGAGGGTCTTGACGACATTTGTTTGGCTGATTTTGTATCTTGTTATACTAAGGATAGAAGTAGTATAAACACTTATAAACGGCGAAGTATCCCTCGAATAGTGCGATGGAGAAAATATAAAATGACCGAATTAAACGATTTCAAGCGTGAAATGGTTCTTTTGTTTCAACCATTCCGGAATGAAACTTGCGATATTCTCGATCGCAACAACTTTATTGAATTGTATGACCAAAATGAGGCATTCATATTGAATAAACTGAAAGAATATGATTGCAATATAAATCTCGAGCATATCGTCGAAGAATATCTTCGTATAAACGAAGAAATTGAATCTGACGATCTACAAAATGAAACCAACGATAAACACAACGAATTCGTTCGAGCTATTGTCATGGAGCCGAACGATGATGATATCGAACAGTTGCCCACTGGTGCTCTATCAGCGGTTGTTAAGAAACGTACCAATGTTATGAGCAAGTTAGAGTATTGCGCTATGGTGAGAGCTACAAATGTAGAACAACGTAATTTGATTCTACATTTAATTGATATCTTGCATAGTTTCGACGGGATGAACATACCTTTGCAAATATTTTTCACTGGTCCTGCAGGATGTGGTAAAACCTTCACACTTCGTATTTTGATGGAGACGTATAATCGTTTCAGTCAATCCCATAATTCGCTAAAAAATGCATATGTTGCTTGTGCCTCCACAGGAAAAGCAGCGGTAGCTATTGGCGGCACTACAGTTCATTCCGCTTTTCGTATTACAATGGCGCGTAGACATAATTCGAAACTTGGATTTGAAACTCTTCAACTATATCGTAATGCTTTCGCAGGAATAAAAGCAATCATTATTGATGAAGTGAGTATGATAGGTGCAGATGTACTTAATACCATTCATTCTCGATTGCAAGACATCACTGGTAACTTTGATGATCCGTTTGGAGGAATTCACATTATATTTTGTGGTGATCTTCGGCAATTGCCACCTGTTAATGCTCGACCAGTTTTCAAACCATGTCGAAATTCTTTTCAAGGGCCTGTACTATGGCAATCCTTAAATTTCTTTCCATTAGTGCAAGTTATGCGTCAAACCGATGTTGAATTTTCCACCATACTAACCAAAATTGGTAATGGCGAGGCCCTTACTAGCTCTGAAACTGAGCGGATTGAGAGCCGATTTCGAACAGTCGACTGGTGTAGACAAAATGTACCGAACGCAATACGTCTCTTTCATCGTAATATAGACGTAGAAAAGTATAATACTGAAACATTACGTGATCGGGAGGGGCATGATTTCATTGTGGACGATGTTTTCACAGGTTACAGGAACGCTGAACAGCTAGCAAGCGCTCGTAGTAAACTTCATAAAATGAGCGTTGTGGAAACAGGTGGTTTACCATATTTATTGCGATTGACAATCGGAATGCCCTATATGATCACCACCAACATTGACGTTGAAGATGGAATGGTTAACGGTGCTATAGGGGAACTCAAATTTATCGAACATGGCGAAGATGATTCCGGTGAACATATTAGCCGACTTTGGATGAAATTCGAAAGTGATGTTATTGGTACCACTTTGAAAATTAAATCTCGTCCTTTAGTGTATTCTAAACCAGGTCAACTGCAGTTTGGTTGGGTTCCTCTTACGAAGCGATCAGCTAGCATTAAGCTTGGTAGCATCACTTGCAAACGTATTCAATTTCCGGTTGTTAGTGCATGTGCACTTACAGTACACAAATCGCAGGGAGGTACCTTCTCTGAAGTTGTATTTGACTACGACAAAAGTCTAGAACAACAATTGGTTTATGTTGGGCTGTCGCGAGTCACATCAATGGATGGTCTTTATTTAACTAACTCGAAAAACAATTTTAAATTTAATCATTGTAAGAGTAGTAATACACCCCGTATTGTTGAGCTGAGAACAGAGCTAGAACGTCTATCAAATCATCAGTTGCCGACGATTAGTGGCGTATTACTGGATTTCATTGAACAGGCAGATCATAGTTGTAGCCTAATAAGTTTCAATGTACAAAGCTTGAATGCTCATTCCTCAGACATATCAACTGATAATTTGCTTACCAAAGTTGACATTTTATCCATCAGTGAAACTTGGTTGAACAATTGTTCTGCTGTGGATATAATCGGTTACAGTTGTATCGCCGAATCCAAGCGTCCCCATTCTAGAGCTGGTGGTGTTGCAATTTATCAACGTACTACTGCATCTACTATGGCTATTGTTCATGAAATTGAACAAGTCAGTGAAGAGCATGACGAGAATTTGTCCTTGGTGGATAATAACGGAGACATTTGTGCAACGGAAGTTATGCTAAAAGGTATTAAAACGTTGCTGGTTGCTGTGTACATTTCGCCAGATACAACATTTAAAGAAAAGCAATTTTTCGTAACGCGTAATTTATTTCCGTATGCTCGGAAAAATATTCCGATTGTTGTTTCAGGAGATTTTAATATAGACATTTCAAAGCAGGAAAACATGAAATTTGTTCATTTCATGAATGAATGCCTCAAGCTTCGTCTTATCTCTGATCCCTCACAAGCTACTACACTTGGAGGTACATGCATTGATTTAGTGTTTGTTAAAAACGTTAATATAGAAAGCCGAAGATATATTTCGTACTTTTCATATCACAGACCAATACTTTGTTTGATTGATCCAGTGATTTAATATGTAATCTGCAATATACAACACAGTAAAATTATAACCGCTTGACGACCTACACCTACACCAATCATATCAGAATCGCATTCATGAACAACAGATGAGCCTGAGCATAGTGAACAGAAGTCAGCAGCATCCAACGATCCAGCGCATCACCATCAACACCAACGCCGAAACCAAAGGTTCTTTTCAGAACCACCATTATTACCATAGAGAATTATTTGAAAATTTCCCATTCAAACGTGATTCCGTTGAATATCATTAGATTTAAATTAACGTCTCGAAGTGAAGTCACGACGCTCCGGTTATGTCACAGACATTACCCACCCATCTTTTTTTTTCATTACTCTAATTTGCATAAATTAAAACACTTTCCATTAAAACAAAAGCGACAAAAACTTTCTGACACCTGTATTGTTTATCAGGGTGATCCAATTATTTTCCATTAAAAATCGATCAATAAGTTAATTTGAGCGGAATCAAATCGGTTATCCCAAACTGAATTTGCTAGAGCTACAAATTTATTGTAATTAATTGTAAGATGTATTTCTGTTCAAATAGACATACCCTTACTGTTAACAGCATGCAGGACTTTGAGTCAAGCTTAGTCTTACCCGTACTGTTAACAGCATGCAGGACTTTGAGTCAAGTTGAGAGAATTTATACTCATTTTTAGCTAACACTATACTAGAACTATTATTTTGATAGGACAGAGGTTTTAAATAATCTTGAAATACATGGAAAAAGGTTCCAATAAGTCGGTGATCGTTGAATTTTTTACTCAAAAGTACATAGAATATCGTTCATAACGTCATAACTGCGAAAAAACGCCCAAAAACTAATTTGTACTTTTTCGCGTCTTCGGTGTCCTACTTAATTCCGAAGAAAAATTTTCTCCGTGTTTTAGTTTCATTTTTATTCGCTAAAAACTGATTGTCATTTTTCCTCGGGAGAATCTGATCGACAGTTTTCTTCGAACCTTTCTCAATAACAATTTCCGTCGCGACTTTTTTTTATCGTTTTTGTCCAAACATTTTTGAGTTGCATTTTTCCTCGGAAGAAATTACTTGTCAGTTTTCGTCGGAGATTTCTCAGTTACTTTTTTCGGCGCAATTTTTTGTTTATCGTTTCTCTCTACCTATTTTTTTACTTTCATTTTTCGTCTGGGCGTGTCAATTTCACTTCGCTACATCATTCAACCAAAAGGGGGATTACGTAACGAACATACTTCATAACTTCACAAAATATTCCCACAAGTCATAAAATCCAATCCCTACATGCACCAATGTGAATCCTTCTCAGATCACAGGTCATAAAACCCAAATCAAACATATCCTTTAGTCAGGCCACTTGAAACGAGGCCACACTCATATTTTCCCACAGATCGTAAATTATTCAAACGATCGTATTCAAATCCAACCTTCATAACCAGATGGGCGCATTCCAGTTAAACCATTCTGGGTCACACCACTTGTTATAGCAACATTCTCACTAGGTCATTATTATGCTAAGGCGACAAATAAACAGCCTTGCGTAACAAACAAGCACCGGTCGCAACCGATGCACTCATACTTATTCATCAATTTGTTTTCCCTTTTACGCTACCCGTACATAATTATGTACTTTGACTGACTCCTCCCATTTTTAGTACATAGAATAGTAAAGTCAGGTTAGCTAGGTTAGCTCTTAAGATTTTTAAACTGAAAAAACGAAAAGTTGTTAAACTACCGGGAACTCATGACCATGACTGGTTTCAAAATTGTTTATCTTTGATTCTATCATACTCGGAATGAATTCAATTTTGCAAGGGTGCGGGGAGTAATTCGTGATAATTGTTTGAACGTATCCATCCTCTGCTGTGTATTGTCCAGAGGGGACGAGTACATCAGTACATTCGCAGCTATTGCAAGATCGTTTTCTAAGAAGAAGTCTCCAGTTTTGTTGTTGGAAGCGTAGCCAGTTTGCTTTCGTGTGCGTTCAAGTATATTGACTTCATGTCTGGGTATTTTCGTTTCAATTTAATTGTTCTATTAGGAAATCTTAATTCGTTTTCTGAAGTAATAATGTCTATATTTTGATATTTAGAGATTCGTAGGCTATAAGGCCATCGAAAAATCGGTGAATTTCGAAAATAAAAATATTTGCTTCTGTGTGTTGGGTATTCTAGGGAAAGAATTTAATTCAACGTATCTATCAATTGTATGTAACCCACTCACAATTCTAACCGTTGTTGGTGTTGTAGTTCTACAATTTTTGAAATCTACGTGTTTGCTGGAGAGATAATTTCTGTTACTTCCTGAATCTATCAAAAAATTTAATTCACCTTTGCTAGTGCTAACTACAATATACAGAATGAAGATGTTTATGTCATTCCCCTTTGTCCGCCCGCTATCTGAAAATTTAAGTCATCAACAACTTGTTGCGTATTCTGTACAGTGGCAGAGTCATTAGTTTCTACTACTGGTTCTTGAATTTCACTACCGCGTTTTTTTATCATACTCTGCTGTGGTATTGATGTAGAATGTTGTTACAGTACTGCTGATTGCTTTTTATGAAGATCTGACATACGGTGTGGAAAAAAACTGCTTTTTTCGTTTGCGAATTTTACCCTTTCTCTGTCCAACCTTAATCGTTTGCAATTGCAAACGCGCGCCATTAGCAGCACCTTGTGCAGCCTGCACTACTACTGCTGCACCAATTGATTCGAGTTGCATTTGTTCGATATGCGCCTCTTTTTCGGCCAGCAGCTAGATTTGTGATATTCAGACCTCCGCTTACCGTGGGTCGGGGCTTGGGTCTCTGAATTAGTAGCTGTTTTATTAGTTTATCGAAAGAGAGGGTATTTTTGTTTCACTTAGCCGTTCTCTTTAGCGTTAGATTATAAAAGATTAAAATTACTTACAGTATTTTTTGCGATGTCCGTTCGCAATGTATGTAGATCCAGTGGAGTTTCTTCAGAATAAAACACAGAATAAAACACAATTCACACGATGCACGTTCGCGGAAGGATCGATCCCGGAATTATCACTGAAAAACGTGTGCCCGACTGCGCCACTAAAGATTTATGCTACAGGATTTAGTTTTTTTTAAATCTAATGTTAAAAGTACAACTTCGCTCAACCGACGTTACAGACCGAATGAATTTATTTTATTGATCGATAACTTGGAGGCCCTAGCTTAGTCTCTAAAACTGCTGCTGTTGAACTTGGTGACGATGGCTCGCACGATGGTCCGATGTCCGGTCGTTCGCGTGTGTTCCACATACGCGACGCTAACTCAGCGATTCCAGAACTTACATTTAATGCTTCGGTGTAGAGGTGTGCGCCGATGCATTTTATTCGGCGGCGACGTAAGCGACATATTTGGCAGGCGGCGTCACGCCGTTGGACCCTATCGCCGGCAGCGCGCCGGCGTGTGTCGGCGTGACGAATATTGACGCCTATGTAACTAAAAAAAATCTTGGCAGTACAATTCCTTTCCCAAATTTTCGGTTTCTCTTGTAACAGACTTCGCAGCACATACAAACAGATGTTACAGCTTGAAGACAATTCTAAAAAAATCATTGCCCACGATGTACTACCGACATCTGTTGAACACATTGCATAAAATGTAATTCTTGCAACCAGATCAAATTTTTTTCAACAGAAGCTCTAATAGTGCCCACCCTGCTTGCCAAATGCAAGATAATAAAGGAAAGGTGGAACTATTTTTACAGTTGTAAAATTTGAAGAACGAAATAGAATAATTGTCGATGTCACATACTACGACTTCGCAAGAAATAATGATTGCTGTTGGAAACTATATGTTGACACTTTGACAGTTCTCTAGAGATAGCAGAAAAGAAGAGGTGCGGAAATATCGTAAAAAACACCAACTCCGACAAGAGATGCGAACCGATCGCTACAGCGACACCCGTATATTAGGGCATTATGTATATGTTTTTATGTTATAGCGTATGTGTGGATTGATGTTGTGTTTATTATATTCATTCGTAAGTCAGCCTTCATTGCGCTAGGTCAGTAAAGTTTAGTCGTCGTTTAATTTATAGCCAAATGAAATAGTCGTTTGCCTGCGCAAGTCCGCCCTAGAAGGAAAGGAAAACAGTCGCGAACAGCTGTTTTTAAGGAGCGTCCAAAATTTGGCCTCAGACCATATTCTCGGCCGGAACACACCAAGGTGAGGCCAAAACATTGGTGCCGTTACCAGGATTATTTGTGTTCCAATGAACCGACGCGGCGTCGGTAGCACCATTTTGGAGAAGGCACAAAGGAAATACTACGCCATCACGAAAGGTGTGCTGGTTCTATTTGGAGGTCGCCATCGCTGCCAGCTGCTATTATACATGGGACGCAGGAAGCAGCCATCGCAGTTGGGAAAGAACGCCATCGGAGGATTTTGGAGACCATTGGAAAGAATTTTGGATTCAAGGCCTGTTTGACAGGCTCACAAGGTGAGTACCTGTCCAACAAACTAACTTCTGCTTTCATCTCTACCTGGTCGCTTTCTGGTTTCTTTCTGGTTGCTGACATTTTGCACACTACTGTTTTGGAGCTCTTGGACTGGTGGTTGCCGAAGCTCGGACGAGGGAAGGCTGCTGCGAATCGAATTTGAATCAACCTTGGATTGGATCGTTGGCATCGGAATAAAAAAGTGCAAGCCGGCAGTGAATAAATATCAATTACATAATCGGTTGTTTGCATCGTTCAACGCTGAGCCCTGGTTTCCTGCTGGCAAATTGATTGATCCTTGTATGCCTGTTCAAATAGAGAGGATGTTTGTTTGATTGTGTGTGAGGGTGTTTATTGATAGAGAAAGTGGATTTGAATGTACAAGGCATGTTGAACAGGTCCAATAGGTGAGTACCTGTCCAACTATCCACATATCAGTACGAAAGGTGCTTTGCTTGGTGTATTGCTTGCAGAATTTGGATGTTTTCATGTTTTTCTCTATCTGGAGACAGAGTTTGGTGCTATAAGGTGCAAAAGGGGTTCTGTTAAATATTACGTCACGTTTTTCGGCAACTGCAGAATTTCACGAATATTGGATTGCATCAGTTTTGTTGAGTGAGCGCGCGGAGATTTGAAAATACAAGGCCTCGTAGACAGGCTCACAAGGTGAGTACCTGTCCAAATCGATAGATTTCTCGCGCAAGGTACTTTGCTGGTTTTATTTATTCCAGAAATTCGTGTAGTTCAACTGCGATGCGTTTTCTTTTTCGATCAATTGTTTCTTCAACACAAGCGCAGAGAAATTAAAATACAAGGCCTATTAGACAGGCTCACTAGGTGAGTACCTGTCCAACTCAATATATTTCTCGCGCGAGGTGCTTTGCTGGCATTTTCCTTCCAGAACGTGAAGCGGCTCTCGGATTTCGTCCATTTACGCTGGTGCTGTCGATAATGGACAAAAAGATGAAGCCAAAAATCCACGTCAGAGACAGCATCGTCGACTTCTTGGTACGAATGGAGAAATTCCTGATAAGCATCGAGATACCGGACGAGAATCAAATTAAATTTCGTCTGGAGAAGCTGGAAGCGAAGTGGAACGAGTTCGAGGAAATCCAGTGCGAGATTAAAAGGTTCTGATGATCACGAGGAGAACATCGAAGGTCATCGAACTTATTAGAGCGGAGTTTGAGGAAAAATACTTCGAGGTAAGGGCAGGGCTGGTTGGCAAGTTACCGCGAGAGGTTCCGCAGAATGCTTCACAGGCTACTTCTTTCATAAATTCAGAGCATTCGACAAGTGTGCACACTTATGTACGCTTGTCTCAAATAAACTTACCTGAATTCGATGGTAGTTATGAAAAATGGCTTGCGTTTCATGACACATTCAGAGCCCTGATCGACACGTCTCCAGAGTTGAGTGGTATTCAGAAGTTCCATTATCTGCGGGCTTCTCTTAGGGGTGATGCTCTTAAACTGGTCGATCCATATCCGATGAGTGACGTAAATTAAAGGGTTGCTTGGGATGCTTTAGTCACACGGTTCTCCAACAAATAAGAAGAAGCACTTGAATGCGCTATTCGAGTATCCGAGGATCAAGAAAGAGTATGCAGTTGCGATCCACGAACTCATAGACTGTTTCGAGCGGAATACAAAGATTTTGGATCAATTGGGGGAGAAGACAACCGGTTGGGGGGCGATGTTGACGCATCTGATGGTTTCGAAATTGGTGGAAATTACTCAGAAACGTTGGGAGGAGCATGCTTCAGGTGAGGAAGAGCCATCTTTTGCAGTTTTGGTTGGGTTTTTGAAGAAGCAGACACGGGTACTTGATGCAGTCTCGGTAGATCAGCATTCGTCAAACTCTAGCTGTCTCTCTTCTACCAATGGGGTCAAATTCCGTCCAACAAAGGTGTCGGTCAACGCGGCGACCGAAAATACGGGCCCGACTTGCATTGTCTGCAGCGAGCAACATCCGATTGCGAGGTGTCCAGCGTTCGCCAAGTTACCTGTGGATAAACGGCTGCAGTTCACCAACTCTAAGCGGTTATGCAGCAACTGTATGGGACGTAATCATTAGGCACAAGATTGTCCGTCGAAATACCGGTGCAGAACTTGTTCCAAGAAGCACCACACTATGCTTCACCCTGGATTTCCGGGTTCTGGTTCAACTACTGCGACGGATTCAGCCGGTTCTGTTGCTGTTCCATCATCTTCTGGCAATGCGTCGAACTCTGGTAGTTTGGTTGCAAGTTCGGTCGCACCCATTTCTTCTAACGTGGCGATGGGGCCCGTATGCTCGCATGTTTTCTTACTTACGGTGGTCCTGAAGGTAAAGGACAGATGGGGACGAATGCATCTCGCCAGAGCTCTGCTGGATTCCGGTTCACAGGCTAATCTCATGTCGGAGAAGCTCTGTCAGATACTTAAGCTACCCAGAAGCGAAAAGAAAGTGGAGATCAGCGGTATTGGGAAGTCACGAAGGCAAATTTCTTGCGAAGTTTCTACGGTTGTCAGCTCACGCACACTGGAGTTTTCAATGTCGATGGAATTTTTGGTTTTGGGGCAGGTTACGGACAACCAGCCATCTACGTCACTACCATTGGCACACTGGAAGCCTCCTTTGGACATGCAACTAGATGGTGGCCGGCTACAAATTAGAAGGTTCGACAACACTCTTCCAGTATTTGTCAATACGGTTTTCGGATGGGTTGCCGCAGGCGAGACTGATTTGAATGGTGGGGCATCGAGAATCAGTAGCAACTTGGCAACAGCTGAACCTCTGGACAAATCCATCGAAAGATTTTGGGCCATCGAGGAGCTATCGGAGAAACCACCACGAACACAGGAAGAAGAGGATTGCGAGTTGCACTTTCAGAGTACATTCACTTGAGATGAAAATGGGCGTTACGTGCTACGGTACCCTAAGCACATGGGCTTTCACGAAATGATTGGAGAGTCAAGAGAGGCAGCGTTGCGACGGTTTCAGCATTTGGAAAGACGGCTGAAAAGAGATCCCGATCTAAAACGGCAGTACAGCGAATTCATGCAAGAGTACTTGGATTTGGGACACATGAAACGAATTGGCACCGTTGAAGATTCGCGGGATGAGGAACGTCTGGTCTGTTATCTTCCCCATCACCCAGTTTTTAAAGAGTCCAGCTCAACTACCAAGGTGCGAGTAGTTTTCGACGGATCTGCCAAAACTTCTACGAATGGGTCCCTCAATGACGCACTTCTTACCGGACCGGTGATACAAGACGAGATGGTCGATATCATGCTTCGCTTTCGCAAGCACGCAATCGCTGTCGTGGTGGATGTAGAGAAAATGTACCGGCAGATACGTATACATCCGGAAGATGCATCATGTCAACGGATTCTTTGGCGTTTTGAACCATCCGAACTGATTCAAATATTTGAGCTTCTCACCATAACTTACGGTCTGTCTCCATCCTCCTTCATGGCAACCCGAGTCCTTAAACAACTGGCATTGGACGGTGCGAGCGAGCACGAAGCTGCTTCCTTCGCGGTAGCGGAGGATTTTTACATGGACGATTTCCTCTCCGGAGCGGATTCCGTTGAGAACGCGAGACGATTGAAACATGAAGTGCAGAATTTAATGGCGAAAGGCGGATTTCAACTTCGCAAATGGAGCTCAAATGTACCGGAGGCGTTAGAAGACTTACCTGTAAAAGCAACCGATGGCCCCTCCATGTTTTATTTCGAAAAGGAACCGAAGGTAAAAACGCTTGGAGTTGCTTGGGAGACGGACGCGGATCGGTTCTGCATCGAAGTACGTAAGACATTAAGAATAACGAGCAATGGACAAAGAGAAAAACCTTTCCAGCGATAGCTCAGCTATATGATCCACTTGGACTCGTTTCTCCCGTGATAGCTTGGGCGAAAATCCACATGCAGCGACTTTGGTTGGCTTCCGTCGATTAGGATGATCCAGTCCCTGATGATGTCAGTGCCAGATGGGAGGAATTTTACGTTCAATTGCCGGAGTTACGATCGTTCAAGGTGTCAAGGTACCTTTTTCAACCGGAAACAGAAAACATCCAGTTCCATGTCTTCTGTGACGCGTCGGAGGTCGGATACGAGGCTTGTATCTATGAACGTCCAACTGGCCAGGATGGTCATTTCAAAGCCACGCTGATTACATCAAAATCTCGCGTGGCACCACTCAAACGGCTCACGCTACCACGCTTAGAGCTGTGTGCTGCACTTTTGGGGGCGACACTGTACGCCCGGGTCTCAGCAGCGCTGCGGATGGAGGGAATTCCTTGCTGGTTTTGGTCGGATTGCACTGGATACGAGCACCTCCTAAAACCTGGCAAACCGTCGTCGGAAATCGCACCTCGGAAATTCAACGTCTTACCCACGGCCACAGCTGGAATCACGTCAAAGGGGTTGACAATCCAGCGGATTACGTTTCTCGCGGCATGCTTCCCAAGGATTTTGTGTCCAATACCGTATGGCCAGGTGGTCCATCTTGGCTCCTGAAAATGGAAGAAAACTGGCCCAAACGTCTTGATACAAAACCCCTACCGGAGGAAATACTAGAGAGAAGAAAAACTGTCCTAGTAACGCAAAGCATCTTGTCCCAATATCCCCTGTATGAACGGTATTCATCATTTTTGAGGCTTGTACGCATCACCACCTACATACTGTGTTTCGCCTACGAGTGCAAGAACATAGACAGGAGCAAACTATGTCGTCGCTGCGGCGAGGAGGGGCATAAGGAGCGGGGCTACACTAAGGCGTACAAGTGCCTTATCTGCACCGCTAAGAAGCAAGCCCATAAACATGCTATGGGCGGACCTTCGTCTCCCCCGTACCGCATCCCTGCCGGCAACGGCAATTGGGTGTCGGACGGATCTGGAATGGTGGCAATCTGTACAACGGGACGGTTCCCGGTTCAAGAGGTAATACACTCCTCCGCCGAGGGTGTTGCGATTGCCAAGATCAATGGTGTGTTCTATTGCAGCTGCTACGCTTCACCAAGGTGGCCAATAGAACAGTTCAACCAGATGATCGACAGGCTCTCGTCGGACCTAGTGGGCCGGAAACCGGTAGTCATAGCGGGAGACTTTAACGCTTGGGCAGTGGAGTGGGGCAGCCGCTGTACAAATAGCAGGGGTCAAGCGCTAATGGAGGCGCTTGCGAAACTCGATACTGTGCTAGCTAATAATGGCTCCGCTAGCACATTCCGTAGAAACAGGGTGGAGGCGTGGATTGACGTAACATTTGCCAGCCCGAGTCTGGCTCCAGGCATGGAATGGAGGGTAGACGAAGGCTACACCCATAGCGATCATTTAGCAATCCGCTTTAGGATCAACTATGGTGTGCAGCATCCGAGGGCGGGAGATCCCTGTCAGGTACGCGGGTGGAAGTCCAGTCACTTCGACAGCGAAGCTTTCACCGCGGCCCTGGGACTGGAGGCCAACACCGACAGTCTAAGCGGGGATGCGCTGGTAGCTGTTCCATCACGCGCGTGCGACGCCACTATGCCGAGAAAAACACTGCCAAGAAACGGCAGATGCCCGCTATACTGGTGGAGTGCCGAGATTGCAGCTCTACGATCAGCCTGCCTCAGAGCTAGACGTAGGATGCAAAGAGCTCGCACCGAGGATGCAAGAGAAAACCGCCGTGAAGTGTTTCGAGCTGCGAAATTGGCCCTTAACAAGGCCATTAAAAGCAGCAAGAGAGCGTGTTTCGACAACCTGTGTGAGAGTGCCAACGCGAATCCGTGGGGTGACGCCTACAGGATTGTGATGGCCAAGACCAAAGGGGGCTCCTTACCCCAGGACGGTCTCCGGACCGGTTGGCAACGATTATCGAAGTACTCTTCCTGTCTCGAGCCAGAACTACTCGCAGTGGCTAAATCCCTAGCAATGATCAAAGCTCCAGGGCCGGATGGAGTTCCAAACAACGCTCTCAAGGCAGCGATCATAGCGAACCCGAACATGTTCAGGCTAGCTATGCAGAGATGCCTTGACGAGTGCCGTTTCCCCGATAGATGGAAAAGGCAGAAATTGGTGCTGTTGCCGAAGCCAGGGAAGCCGCCAGGCGACCCATCGGCATACAGACCAATCTGTCTGATCGACACGACTGGCAAACTGCTTGAGAGGATCATCCTCAACAGGCTAACCCCGTATGCGGAAGGTACGGACGGTCTGTCAAGCAACCAGTTTGGCTTTCGAAAGGGTAAGTCCACAGTGGACGCTCTCAACTCAGTGATAAATACTGCCGAGATAGCGATCCAACGGAAAAGGCGAGGTATTCGATACTGTGCGTTAGTGACACTTGACGTGAAGAACGCATTCAACAGCGCAAGCTGGGATGCCATCGCGCTCTCGTTACACCGGCTTAGCCTACCGGTGGGTCTGTACCGGATCCTGGAAAGTTACTTCCAGAATCGCGTACTGCTATACGAGACCGATGCCGGTCAGAAAAGGGTTCCGATTACCGCCGGAGTCCCGCAGGGCTCGATCCTAGGCCCGGTGCTATGGAACCTCATGTATGACGGGGTTCTGAGACTGAAGTTCCCTCCTGGGGTCAAGATCGTCGGCTTTGCTGACGACGTAACCTTGGAGGTCTACGGGGAGTCAATTCCTGAGGTAGAACTAACCGCAGAACGCGCGATCAGCACGGTAGAGGAATGGATGAGCGCGAGAGGCCTGGAGCTCGCTCATCATAAGACGGAGGTAGTTATCGTCAACAACCGCAAGTCGGCACAACATGCAGTTATCCATGTGGGAGAAGTCGCGATCACTTCACAGCGAAGTCTGAAGTCCCTCGGAGTCATTATAGACGACAAGCTGACCTTCGGCAGCCATGTCGACTATACATGCAAGAGAGCGTCGACTGATGTTGCGGCTCTATCGAGAATGATGTCCAACAGCTCAAAGGTGTGCGCCAGTAGACGTAGGTTACTGGCAGGCGTTACCGTATCTATCCTCAGGTACGGCGGCCCGTCATGGTCAACCGCACGGTATCACACGATGCATCCTGCGTGATAGCGAGCATGATGCCAGTCGGGCTGGTCATTCGGGAAGTTGAGGAGTGCTTCGAGCTACGTGGAAATAGGGGACCGACCCACCGGCTGATACCTAGCATATCGAGCTGGGTGGGAAGACCCCATGGGAAAGTTCACTTCCACTTGACACAATTCCTGTCAGGCCATGGCTGTTTCCGACAGTACCTCCACAGGTTCGAGCACGCGGAGGTCCCAGTCTGCCCGGACTGCCCAGGTGTAGACGAAACTGAGGAGTGCTTCGAGCTACGTGGAAATAGGGGAGCCCGCGAGCGCACCAGGGTGACCTCGGTCGCCAGATGGCAGCGTGAGTGGGACAACTCCTCGAAAGGTAGGTGGACCCACCGGCTGATACCTAGCATATCGAGCTGGGTGGGAAGACCCCATGGGAAAGTTCACTTCCACTTGACACAATTCCTGTCAGGCCATGGCTGTTTCCGACAGTACCTCCACAGGTTCGAGCACGCGGAGGTCCCAGTCTGCCCGGACTGCCCAGGTGTAGACGAAACTGCCGACCACATACTGTTCGTATGTCATCGGTTCTGTGGCTGGGACACAACCCCTGATACCCTTATTCAGCGGATGTGTCAATCGGTGGAGAAGTGGAACGCAGTCTCGGCTGCTACCATCCAGATTGCCTGTAGGCTACAGGTAATCTGGCGAACCGAGCAACAGACGACGGGCACGGCTAACTAGTGATTGGTTAGCTGGAGCGAAAAAGGCCAAGCGCAAAAAAGGGAGTGAATGGTCTGTTCATGCCGAGGCAGGTTTGGCGCAGCGACTGTCAACCGCGTAAGGGGTAAACCCAGCCACCCCGAAGCAAGACAGAAGAGTGGTCAAACCATATTGCCACAAAAACTAAATGACCCCCCTAATCTTACGAAAACAATATTATCCCCTTGTGTAGATATATAAGATAGCTATAAAATCGCATTAGTTTCATTTAAAAAAAAAATCAATATGTAATCCCCTAGTTTTAAGCAATTTAAAATGTAAAACAAAACAAAATTGGCACCTTTAAGCTAACGCAACGTGCCTTATCAAATAAACGATTTGAATAAAAAAAAAGACAGAAGAGTGAGTGTATAGGCGTATAAGTGGACTGCCTCATGCCAAGGCGGGAGGGTCGTAGCGTAGTATGTTGGGACTTAGCTATCGATGCCTCATGGCGTGGCAGAGGAGTGAAAGGATGAGCATCCAAGTCAGTCTCACACGGCATGTTAAGGGTGAGCACAAAAGTCAGCCTCACATGGTATGGTAGAAGCTAGCACAAAAGTAAGCCTAGCAAGGAATGAGAAAGGTGAGCACACAAGTCAGCCTCGCATGGTATGTCAGAAGTGGGGCCTAAGAAAAATGTCCCGCATGGGATGCCAGGGGGAGTGACAGAGGTACAATAGAGTGGCACGATCGAGACTGAATCAGGTGATAGGGTGAGCACCCAAGTCAGCCTCACATGGTATGGGTGGGGCGAGCACAAAAGTAAGCCTAGCAAGGAATGAGTAAGGTGAGCACACAAGTCAGCCTCGCAAGGAACGAAAAAGGAGAGCACAAAAGTCAGCCTCATGTGGGAGTGTTTGAGAGTGAATCAAGGTGCGATAGAGAGAGCACCCAAGTAAGCCTCATACAGGACGTATGAACGCGTGAGTGAGAGTGAATGAGTACACTAAGTACAACCATCCCCCCAGAAGTAATACCGAGAGGTAGTTCCTGGGAGGAACGATGGCGGAGGCCAATGGAGTTTAGTCGGTATTAATGGCAGCGTCACCATTCGAGCCCGACACGCCCCCAGTGCACCCCGTGCGGTAGATTGGACCCTACCAATAGCACGTGTACTGGGCTAGGACGTAAAAAATGCTGAAATATGCTTTCTAAAATGTGATTTTGCGTAAATATTGTGGAGAAAAACATAGAATGAAGAATTTTTCTTCCAAACATTTACACAAAACATTTACACAAAATCACATTTTAGAAAGTATATTTCAGCAGGCAGTCGCGGAAGAACATAAAATGGAGAATCACTAATTTATGTGCCAATAATTTACACAAGTTGACATCATAAGCCTGATAAAAATAAACAGCAGTGTTTGAATTGCACGTTCATTCCCCGGCAGCAGTTTATCGTCTATTTTTTTCTTCATTAGTGAGTGGGTAACCAAATTTTTACCTCACAAGAACTCAATATCAATTCTTCAAATGAGATTTTTGTAAACAAACTTATTTCGCCCATTATTCCGCTGTCGAGTTGAATTTCATGAAAGATACACATGAATCAACATCTATTCTCTTGGTAGAATCAATTTCAAATGTCTTCTGTGTTGAAATTATAACAAATTAAGAGAAATCAGCAGAACAAAAGTTTGTTTACAAATCTTATTAGCCCTATTCATATGTTGATATAGAACTAACGAAAAGATTCTGACAACGCAGTATAGAAGCTCCACCTCAATGGCATCCCTTATTATTGAATATCCAGGCAGTTTAGTGACTATAATAAACATATACGAAAGAATTTAAATAATTCTATCAGTATTTATTCACATACTTTCCTGTATGGCTATGTAGAATTTATGGCTGGTTATGTTATTGACATATCATAACTGTAACTTTAGATATAAAAGTTAGCGCAAGAAATTTCTAATTAAAATCTCAAATCAACAGTCAGACTATAGAAATCATCAATGGGGAAACACGTGGCTCTACATAAACAACCATGCGGTAGCATGCGGCTAACCGACATTTGTGATTTCTTACCTGTTTCACCATTGTGCTATATGATCGGTGTGAAGTCGGACCGGACTAAGTAGCAAAATCTCAAAAGTTGAGATGATGATAGGATTGAATCAAGAATTTCTTCTTCAGCTACCTTTCATTTGCGCCAGATTTGAAAAATATTATCATTAGCATGAATTATGAAATGAATCCATTGCAAATAATACCGTAAAGAATGCAAAGATTCAATCTTTGTACACGTTTTTCTCTGTTTCAATGTAGTATCGTTTAGTCCGATCTGGCGCAAAACCGACATCATGCATGCGCGTGCGCTTTGTATTCATTTTCACTGAAGTTAGAATGGACATACGGCATTTGGTAAAAATGTAGCTGCAAATATGGGTATTTCATCAACTTTACTAAAATATGAATAACTCAAAAACGAAGCATCGTAGCTATGTAATGTAAGCGAATGAAAAATTCTACACAAAGCAAGCTACAATCCTATGCAAGTTTTGGTTCGAACTAGAAAATGCTAGCCGTGGGTAATCATAAAAATTTTAAAATTTTAGTTACAAAAATAGCTTAATTCATTGCGCAACTTTACAGGAGAGGGATTGTTGATATCTTTTACGAAACAGTTTTAAAAATTCGAGAAAGCGCTGCAGCCGGTCCAATAACCTCTCGCCTTAAGGGTTTTTATATTGCAGATAGAGAAAATTAATAAATTTTCAGCTTTTCCTACACAATATAACAAAAGCTTCTTAAACAACTGTTCCTAATAAGATTATGTAAATTACAAAGTATTTGAATTTTTTTTTAATAGAAGTGACGGAAGGTTATCGAAAAGTTTCGTGAAAAAGAAAATTCCAGTAATGATAATGATTTTCCCTAACGGGTTTCGAGAGTTTTTATTTGTTCTTTGGAATTAGGATTAGGGATAATAATTCAGATCAAAGATATTACTGGGAAGTAATTTTTAGAAAAAGTCGATATCGAAGTAAAGTTTGAACTATGCATGCATGCACTTCAGAGGTAGCGAGATATCAAGAGCTGAATGTCAGTGCTTAGTTCTCAGCCGCGTTGGGAATTTGTAGTAAACGCTGTAGAGTATGAACTTCAAATCCATTCGAAAAATTGTTTTTCGAATTTTTTGACTCAGCGCAACATAGGAAAATTCATTTTTCCCTACACAATGCATTGATTGAAGAATTTATATATGTTACTATGTTTTAATTGCCGCAAGGTTCTACTGTATCGATTTTGTTGGCTATTTTCGGCAAATTTGAGACTAAGAGAAACGAAAGCAATGAAATTGAAAGACGGATAGGTATTCTAGAGCGAATCAGTTATAAACTTAGAACGGAAAACTAGAACTAGGCAGGCTCATATGGGCATGATCGAAAGGAAATGTGAAGAATTTTTTGCCTTCTGCAGAGTAGGAGTTGGGCGTTTCACCCAAGTGATGATGAGTTATGTTCTACCATAGACCATGCGGTAGACTTGGGTGAAACGCCCAACTCCTACTCTACAGAAGGCAAAAAATTCTTCACATTTCCTTTCGATCATGCCCATATGAGCCTGCCTAGTTCTAGTTTTCCGTTCTAAGTTTATAACTGATTCGCTCTAGAATACCTATCCGTCTTTCAATTTCATTGCTTTCGTTTCTCTTAGTCTCAAAATTGCCGAAAATAGCCAACAAAATCGATACAGTAGAATTTATATATGTTATTAACGGAGCAATAATTCGTTTGTATTTATATTTTATGGGCCATTTTCCGCTTTTCCATTAACTTTCCGGAAAATCTAGCGAAATCGTCTTAGAACAACATCGGCTGCTCGATCAGTGGACCATTTGCGCGACTTCCTGAGGGTTAAATTAGTTTAACCTTTGAGGTTTCTTGCACTGATATTGTCCTATGCTAATTTGAGCGATTCTCTGAGTCCTGCCACTATCCCATGTAGTATGTGTTATCAAAAACAACACGAAGCATCAATTTCTAAATGTTCTCAATCAATAATACCCAAAGAAAGAGATAAGAGTTAGGTGTTAGGTGGATTAAAAGCGTTTTTCGTAAACTTTTCAATTTTATTGATTTTCAAAGACTGCTTTTATTGCAGAGATATTGCATTATAACCAATATTCAAGCTAGTCGCTTCTGAATCGGTTGGTTTATGAATTATTAAAATCCATCTAGTAATAGCGGAGTTATAATTTTGCAAACCTTACATAGTACATATTTTAGATTTTAAAATGACACCTAGCCTCATATAGTGGAGTAAGACATTTTCAATGTCAAAAAAAGTTATGCTGTACATTGCCATATCAGGCAGAGGGATTTCAAAGCCGTGGTTCAAGCCGAGCGGTCTGAACATCAATCAACAAGTGCATCAGGATCATAACAGTTCTGGCCTTCGCCTTGAAAGGTTGTGTTTGCTGATTGGTTGTAGCAACCAAGGCTGTGCAAGCCGTGAATAGGCTAGAAGTTTGTGTACCGTGTCAGTATTTGATGCTGTGTTGGTGCGGAGACAGGCAGGATTGTTGGCTGCGAGAGCGGTCGTTTGGTGGTGGTACCACACGATAAGCGAGTGTTGGTGCGAAGGCAGCGAAGTCTCAGGTAAGCGGCGCCCCACCTTGGTGGTGGTAGTGGTTACGCTGCATACAACCGGCGCTTGCGACGGAGTGAGACAGAGCTGCATCTGGTTGGTGAAGCGTCTCGCTTCATCATCACTTATTCATCTGTGCTAGTGCAGATACGGGCTTTTGTGTACCTAGCCACGCTGCGTAGTAAGGAAATACCCCTGGACCCACAGGTAAACAGCGGCTCCATCTTGGTAGTGGTGGTTGCGCTGTGTTCAACCAGAGCGTGTGACAGAGGGAGACAGCGTGAAACTGCAACTCTTCGAAGGACAGCTAGATTTTTAGTATAATTTTGCTAGTGTTAGTATTTAATCAACTTATTGTGTATGGTAGGCAAGATGGAGGATAGTGAGATGGAATCCTCCATTTCCCAAGAGCAAAATTCTTATGATCCCCCTCCCTCAACTCCCCCTAGGATAAAATTATACCCTCAAGGATCTTCTGGACCATGGCAAATTTTCTTCAGGCGGAAAGGAAAGCCATTAAACCTTGTGCAAATTGTACGGGATCTGCCTTCACGATTTTCTGCTGTAACAGAGATCGTGATTGTAAATAAAGACAAACTTCGAGTTAGCATTGATAACATTAGACAAGCTAACGAGATAGTAGCCTGCGAACTCTTCACACGTGAATATAAAGTTTATATACTTTCGCGCGATATAGAATGCGATGCAGTCATCTCCGAACCCAGCCTCATTGCCGAGGATATACTTAAGCATGGTGTTGGTTGTTTCAAGAACACCCTGCTTAATAAAGTAAAAGTACTCTATTGTAAGCAATTGTACTCAGTATCACTTGAAGAAGAGAAAAAAGTTTACCGATCATCCTATTCATTTCGTGTAACTTTCGCTGGGTCTGCTTTGCCTAGCCATGTTCTTATTAATAAAATTCGTCTCCCCGTTCGCCTTTTCATCCCTCGTGTGATGAATTGCCTCAATTGTAAACAGCTTGGCCATACAGTCACTTACTGTTCCAATAAGGTACGGTGTGGCAAATGTGGGGGGCCTCATCAAGAGGATACATGCAATAAAAACTTAGAAAAATGTTTACATTGCGGAGAAAATTCACACGAGCTCCTTGCATGTCCCATACATAAATTGCGGGAGGATAAAATTAAACGATCCTTGAAGGAGAGGTCTAAACGCTCTTATGCAGAAATACTGAAAAATGCTACTTTTAAACCCACGGTCCCAGAAAACAGATACGCTATTCTATTGCCGAAAGAGTCTGACTCTGACGAAGCGTCCGAAGGTACATCATTTGTTTTACCTAGAGGATCCAGGAAAAGAAAACAATCCTCTTTTCCCAAACTGCCAAGCAAGAGTCTTAAAATAAATAAATTGCGGCCATAGCTAAAGAATTCCGATGCAATACCGAAGCCAGTCCCTCCCGGTGTTGGAAATGTACAATCCAAACAGAACACCATTACTGGAAATAATAAAACTTCAACTTTCTCCGAGCCTCAACCGGGGATAGGTTTATTGAAATTTTCTGAAATTGTTGATTGGATTTTCAAAGCATTCAATATTTTTGAACCACTAAAAAGTATACTTTCAGCGTTCCTCCCAACAATTAGAACATTTTTAGAGCAGCTGATTGCTCAATGGCCCATCCATTATTCGCCTAGCCGAGACACCCCGTATGGAGGAGTGCTTCTAGGAATTAAAAAGTGCTATTCTTTCTATAGAATTAACATCTCCTTGTTTGCGGGCATTGAGGCTGTAGCTGTCCAAACGAACATTAAAGGCAAATACATGTCTATCGCTTCTATATATATATACATATATATATATATATATATATATATATATATATATATATATATATATATATATATATATATATATATATATATATATATATATATATATATATATATATATATATATATATATATATATATATATATATATATATATATATATATATATATATATATATATATATATATATATATATATATATATATATATATATATATATATATATATGTATATATATATATATATATATATATATATATATATATATATATATATATATATATATATATATATATATATATATATATATATATATATATATATATATATATATATATATATATATATATATATATATATATATATATATATATATATATATATATATATATATATATATATATATATATATATATATATATATCGTCCGCTTGTAGCTGGTCTCGCGGCGGGTTAGTGATCACGCCTCTGCGCATCTACGGGCCATTGGAAGGTGCCACTACTTCCGGGGTGTATGTCGGTGATCAATTGCCGTATACGCTCCATTGTTGGCCTCGAAGCAGCACTCGTGAGTAGACTCAGCGGGCCCGCCATCGTCCAAAACCGTGTGCACACGTTGGAGCAGATATTCAACCGCCATAGTGGTGACACAAACCACTGACAGCATTTCGTCGAGCAGCAGGACCGTCAACGGCAGCGCACTACAAACGTGAAAAACAGGTCAGATCTTTTAAATTAGCATGTGTTTGCGGTACTAGTTCCGTATATTGAAACCACCATTTATAATGGGTGAAGCATAATGGGCGCAAACCCGAAAATAGGCCAATCAATCGTTGTGAATAATTGATAAGAGGGACAAGCTAACAGAGGTTCACGGTAGCTACCAAACTAGAAATTAGATGAGATATTTTTAGAATGCGATGTCGGTAACGAAGAACCGAGGACTGGAAAAACTGAAATATAAATAGCTTTTCGTCTAATCCTGGCTGTCGATAGAGAAGAGAAAGGATTATAGTGTTTTAAATTGCATGCGTTCACTTTCAGGGTTCCCCATTGATTATCCGGTCTAGCTGGTAGGATTTGGAGCTTGTGCGGTGGATCGATTCGTCGGTTCGGTTGATTTTGAAGGACTCGCCTTGAGGAGTCTCGCCGGGTATAAAATCTTGCCTCTTCGCATGCAAGCAATCCTTTTGCTTGCTTGGCGCTTAAGCGAAGTGGTTCATTCAACCGAGTATTCGAAATAAAAAAATTATCCTCCTTTACAAGTACACTGTCATGAATCTGGTTTGGGATTGAAGCTCGAAAAGTCTTTCAAAATTTTCAATTACCAGTGGATTCATAACCTCACATCGTATAAGTAAACGAGAGGAGAGATCCCAGAATCGATCTTTTAAGGGAAGAACTCCCGCTAGTACTTCAAGACTTATCATATGTGTCGATTGCATGGAACCTAAGGCGATTCGTAAACAACGATACTGTATTCGTTCCAATTTAATAATGTGAGTGTTTGCAGCTGAACAGAAACAGAAGCACCCATACCATTACTGTAAGTATCGTTGTATCAAATCTTATCGCGTCACTTGGATGAGCACCACACCAAGATCCGGTTATTGCTCGGAGAAAATTTATCCTTTGTTGGCGCTTCTTTATAAGATACCTAATGTGGCCTCCCCATGTACCTTTAGAATTGAACCAAATTCCGAGATATTTAAAGGTCATGACTTGGGCTATCGTTCTACCAACCAACTGAAGCTGAAGCTGAGCTGAATCACGCTTC
Source organism: Topomyia yanbarensis (assembly GCF_030247195.1). Classification (NCBI taxonomy): domain Eukaryota; kingdom Metazoa; phylum Arthropoda; class Insecta; order Diptera; family Culicidae; genus Topomyia; species Topomyia yanbarensis. Next base: position 295,444,408 of record NC_080671.1, on the reverse strand, counting down.
CTTGAAAAAACAACCAACTCTGTTTTCTCTAAATTATCCAAACTATTTTGCAGTGGTTGTTGTAAATTTATGGCTTTTGGTCCTGTAACAGAAACCACGTCATCATCTGCAAGTTGCCTTAGAGTGCATGGGCTGACAATACAATTATCAATGTCATTCACGTAAAAATTGTAGAGAAGGAGGCTTAAACAAGGAGGCCCATGTAGCTTATTCTGAATGTTGCCAAATCGCCATATGAAAAATGCATGTGCTTTTCTGACAATAAGTTGTATAAATAATTATTTAATATTGGTGAAAGACCACATTGATGTAGTTTCACTGAGAGATCATCAATGGAAACAGAGTCGAATGCTCCTTTTATGTATAAGAACACAGACGCCATTTGTTCTTTTTTTGCGTAAGCTAGTTGGATTTCTGACGAAAGTAGCGCCAGACAATCATTCGTTCCTTTTCCCCTCCGAAAACCAAACTGGGTATCTGATAGCAAGCCGTTCGCCTCAACCCAATAGTCGAGACGTCGTAGGAATATTTTTTCCAACAATTTCCTGATGCAGGATAGCATTGCAATCGGTCGATACGAGTTATGGTCGGAGGCTGGTTTTCTCGGTTTTGGAATGGCGATAACTCTCACTTGTCTCCAGTCGTGCGGGACAATGTTCTGCTCAAGAAGCTTATAGAATAAACTCAACAAGCGTCTTTTTGCTAGGTCAGGCAGATTCTTCACTAAGTTGAATTTAATTCTGTCTGGACCGGGAGCATTATTGTTGCATGAGAGGAGTGCAATTGAAAATTCCATCATTGTCAAAGGCGAATCTATGGAATCGTTACTTGTGGAAGATCGCGAATGATTTTCTGCGCAGGAGCAGAATCGGGACAAACTTTCTTGGCAAAATTAAATATCCAACGATTCGAAAAATTTTCGCTTTCATTAGTTACATTTCGATTTCTCCTTCTTCTGACTGTATTCCAAAGAGTACTCATTGATGTTGATGACAAGCCATCAACGAAGCGTCTCCAATAACTAGACTTTTTGGCACGACGGAGACTGTCAAATTTGTTTTGCAAAATCGAATAATTTTCAAAGTTCGCACGTGTACACCGTTTCCGTTTCATAATTTTTTTTGTAAGCAACATGTTTAGCTTCAAATAAGAGAAGAAACAAGAGAAGTGGAAATTAAAGATTGGTATTTTTTCCAATCAATATTTCGTGCCAAGTCATAAGGGACATTGATTGAATTCGTGAGGCCTATATATATATATATATATATATATATATATATATATATATATATATATATATATATATATATATATATATATATATATATATATATATATATATATATATATATATATATATATATATATATATATATATATATATATATATATATATATATATATATATATATATAGGCCTCACGAATTCAATCAATGTCCCTTATGACTTGGCACGAAATATTGATTGGAAAAAATACCAATCTTTAATTTCCACTTCTCTTGTTTCTTCTCTTATTTGAAGCTAAACATGTTGCTTACAAAGAAATTATGAAACGGAAAGGGTGTACACGTGCGAACTTTGAAAATTATTCGATTTTGCAAAACAAATTTGACAGTCTCCGTCGTGCCAAAAAGTCTAGTTATTGGAGACGCTTCGTTGATGGCTTGTCATCAACATCAATGAGTACTCTTTGGAATACAGTCAGAAGAAGGAGAAATCGAAATGTAACTAATGAAAGCGAAAATTTTTCGAATCGTTGGATATTTAATTTTGCCAAGAAAGTTTGTCCCGATTCTGCTCCTGCGCAGAAAATCATTCGCGATCTTCCACAAGTAACGATTCCATAGATTCGCCTTTGACAATGATGGAATTTTCAATTGCACTCCTCTCATGCAACAATAATGCTCCCGGTCCAGACAGAATTAAATTCAACTTAGTGAAGAATCTGCCTGACCTAGCAAAAAGACGCTTGTTGAGTTTATTCTATAAGCTTCTTGAGCAGAACATTGTCCCGCACGACTGGAGACAAGTGAGAGTTATCGCCATTCCAAAACCGAGAAAACCAGCCTCCGACCATAACTCGTATCGACCGATTGCAATGCTATCCTGCATCAGGAAATTGTTGGAAAAAATATTCCTACGACGTCTCGACTATTGGGTTGAGGCGAACGGCTTGCTATCAGATACCCAGTTTGGTTTTCGGAGGGGAAAAGGAACGAATGATTGTCTGGCGCTACTTTCGTCAGAAATCCAACTAGCTTACGCAAAAAAAGAACAAATGGCGTCTGTGTTCTTATACATAAAAGGAGCATTCGACTCTGTTTCCATTGATGATCTCTCAGTGAAACTACATCAATGTGGTCTTTCACCAATATTAAATAATTATTTATACAACTTATTGTCAGAAAAGCACATGCATTTTTCATATGGCGATTTGGCAACATTCAGAATAAGCTACATGGGCCTCCTTGTTTAAGCCTCCTTCTCTACAATTTTTACGTGAATGACATTGATAATTGTATTGTCAGCCCATGCACTCTAAGGCAACTTGCAGATGATGACGTGGTTTCTGTTACAGGACCAAAAGCCATAAATTTACAACAACCACTGCAAAATAGTTTGGATAATTTAGAGAAAACAGAGTTGGTTGTTTTTTCAAGGAAGCGTGATTCAGCTCAGCTTCAGCTTCAGTTGGTTGGTAGAACGATAGCCCAAGTCATGACCTTTAAATATCTCGGAATTTGGTTCAATTCTAAAGGTACATGGGGAGGCCACATTAGGTATCTTATAAAGAAGCGCCAACAAAGGATAAATTTTCTCCGAGCAATAACCGGATCTTGGTGTGGTGCTCATCCAAGTGACGCGATAAGATTTGATACAACGATACTTACAGTAATGGTATGGGTGCTTCTGTTTCTGTTCAGCTGCAAACACTCACATTATTAAATTGGAACGAATACAGTATCGTTGTTTACGAATCGCCTTAGGTTCCATGCAATCGACACATATGATAAGTCTTGAAGTACTAGCGGGAGTTCTTCCCTTAAAAGATCGATTCTGGGATCTCTCCTCTCGTTTACTTATACGATGTGAGGTTATGAATCCACTGGTAATTGAAAATTTTGAAAGACTTTTCGAGCTTCAATCCCAAACCAGATTCATGACAGTGTACTTGTAAAGGAGGATAATTTTTTTATTTCGAATACTCGGTTGAATGAACCACTTCGCTTAAGCGCCAAGCAAGCAAAAGGATTGCTTGCATGCGAAGAGGCAAGATTTTATACCCGGCGAGACTCCTCAAGGCGAGTCCTTCAAAATCAACCGAACCGACGAATCGATCCACCGCACAAGCTCCAAATCCTACCAGCTAGACCGGATAATCAATGGGGAACCCTGAAAGTGAACGCATGCAATTTAAAACACTATAATCCTTTCTCTTCTCTA
>NC_080671.1:295358888-295440463 GCF_030247195.1 Topomyia yanbarensis | reverse complement strand
TATAATTTAGAGAAAACAGAGTTGGTTGTTTTTTCAAGGAAGCGTGATTCAGCTCAGCTTCAGCTTCAGTTGGTTGGTAGAACGATAGCCCAAGTCATGACCTTTAAATATCTCGGAATTTGGTTCAATTCTAAAGGTACATGGGGAGGCCACATTAGGTATCTTATAAAGAAGCGCCAACAAAGGATAAATTTTCTCCGAGCAATAACCGGATCTTGGTGTGGTGCTCATCCAAGTGACGCGATAAGATTTGATACAACGATACTTACAGTAATGGTATGGGTGCTTCTGTTTCTGTTCAGCTGCAAACACTCACATTATTAAATTGGAACGAATACAGTATCGTTGTTTACGAATCGCCTTAGGTTCCATGCAATCGACACATATGATAAGTCTTGAAGTACTAGCGGGAGTTCTTCCCTTAAAAGATCGATTCTGGGATCTCTCCTCTCGTTTACTTATACGATGTGAGGTTATGAATCCACTGATAATTGAAAATTTTGAAAGACTTTTCGAGCTTCAATCCCAAACCAGATTCATGACAGTGTACTTGTAAAGGAGGATAATTTTTTTATTTCGAATACTCGGTTGAATGAACCACTTCGCTTAAGCGCCAAGCAAGCAAAAGGATTGCTTGCATGCGAAGAGGCAAGATTTTATACCCGGCGAGACTCCTCAAGGCGAGTCCTTCAAAATCAACCGAACCGACGAATCGATCCACCGCACAAGCTCCAAATCCTACCAGCTAGACCGGATAATCAATGGGGAACCCTGAAAGTGAACGCATGCAATTTAAAACACTATAATCCTTTCTCTTCTCTATCGACAGCCAGGATTAGACGAAAAGCTATTTATATTTCAGTTTTTCCAGTCCTCGGTTCTTCGTTACCGACATCGCATTCTAAAAATATCTCATCTAATTTCTAGTTTGGTAGCTACCGTGAACCTCTGTTAGCTTGTCCCTCTTATCAATTATTCACAACGATTGATTGGCCTATTTTCGGGTTTGCGCCCATTATGCTTCACCCATTATAAATGGTGGTTTCAATATACGGAACTAGTACCGCAAACACATGCTAATTTAAAAGATCTGACCTGTTTTTCACGTTTGTAGTGCGCTGCCGTTGACGGTCCTGCTGCTCGACGAAATGCTGTCAGTGGTTTGTGTCACCACTATGGCGGTTGAATATCTGCTCCAACGTGTGCACACGGTTTTGGACGATGGCGGGCCCGCTGAGTCTACTCACGAGTGCTGCTTCGAGGCCAACAATGGAGCGTATACGGCAATTGATCACCGACATACACCCGGAAGTAGTGGCACCTTCCAATGGCCCGTAGATGCGCAGAGGCGTGATCACTAACCCGCCGCGAGACCAGCTACAAGCGGACGATATATATATATATATATATATATATATATATATATATATATATATATATATATATATATATATATATATATATATATATATATATATATATATATATATATATATATATATATATATATATATATATATATATATATATATATATATATGTATATATATATATATATATATATATATATATATATATATATATATATATATATATATATATATATATATATATATATATATATATATATATATATATATATATATATATATATATATATATATATATATATATATATATATGTATATATATATATATATAGAAGCGATAGACATGTATTTGCCTTTAATGTTCGTTTGGACAGCTACAGCCTCAATGCCCGCAAACAAGGAGATGTTAATTCTATAGAAAGAATAGCACTTTTTAATTCCTAGAAGCACTCCTCCATACGGGGTGTCTCGGCTAGGCGAATAATGGATGGGCCATTGAGCAATCAGCTGCTCTAAAAATGTTCTAATTGTTGGGAGGAACGCTGAAAGTATACTTTTTAGTGGTTCAAAAATATTGAATGCTTTGAAAATCCAATCAACAATTTCAGAAAATTTCAATAAACCTATCCCCGGTTGAGGCTCGGAGAAAGTTGAAGTTTTATTATTTCCAGTAATGGTGTTCTGTTTGGATTGTACATTTCCAACACCGGGAGGGACTGGCTTCGGTATTGCATCGGAATTCTTTAGCTATGGCCGCAATTTATTTATTTTAAGACTCTTGCTTGGCAGTTTGGGAAAAGAGGATTGTTTTCTTTTCCTGGATCCTCTAGGTAAAACAAATGATGTACCTTCGGACGCTTCGTCAGAGTCAGACTCTTTCGGCAATAGAATAGCGTATCTGTTTTCTGGGACCGTGGGTTTAAAAGTAGCATTTTTCAGTATTTCTGCATAAGAGCGTTTAGACCTCTCCTTCAAGGATCGTTTAATTTTATCCTCCCGCAATTTATGTATGGGACATGCAAGGAGCTCGTGTGAATTTTCTCCGCAATGTAAACATTTTTCTAAGTTTTTATTGCATGTATCCTCTTGATGAGGCCCCCCACATTTGCCACACCGTACCTTATTGGAACAGTAAGTGACTGTATGGCCAAGCTGTTTACAATTGAGGCAATTCATCACACGAGGGATGAAAAGGCGAACGGGGAGACGAATTTTATTAATAAGAACATGGCTAGGCAAAGCAGACCCAGCGAAAGTTACACGAAATGAATAGGATGATCGGTAAACTTTTTTCTCTTCTTCAAGTGATACTGAGTACAATTGCTTACAATAGAGTACTTTTACTTTATTAAGCAGGGTGTTCTTGAAACAACCAACACCATGCTTAAGTATATCCTCGGCAATGAGGCTGGGTTCGGAGATGACTGCATCGCATTCTATATCGCGCGAAAGTATATATATATATATATATATATATATATATATATATATATATATATATATATATATATATATATATATATATATATATATATATATATATATATATATATATATATATATATATATATATATATATATATATATATATACAGGGTGTTTGGTTCATGGTTAAGAATCTCTCGGGGGGTGATAGACTGCCATATTTGGAGAAAAAAATTGTTCTACACATACCATCAAATCTCAACCGTTACAGAGTTATTGAACTTTTTGTGTAAAAAACTTATTTGTCTTAAAATACCTCTAACTTTAAAAGTATACTTTGTATTTTAAATACTTCAGTTCCATTCGAAAGGTGAGAAAATTTCCTATTGAATGGTGTTCTCATATCTTTTAAGTAATTAGTTTTAATTACCTTTTAGCTGTAAAGTAGTTAAAAGTTAGTGTTTTTGAGGAGGTTTTTGCTAATTTTCTCGAAATAATGAACTGTGATTATAGCAATATCCATTATCCAAAAGTTGGGTTTTAGGACGATTCATAATTTGTTCTTGGACGTCGTATTTCTATCTCTTCTCATTTCTTTGTAATTTCATTACTATACTTTTCCAGTAACCGACTTGCAAGTGCTTAAAAGACTCTAAAAGCTGAGAAAATGTGCTATCAGTGTATGTACAAATATCTTTTAGTTAAGTGTACTAAATGATTTTTTACTAACGAAATAACTCAAAATTTGTGCTTTTGGAGAGTTTTTTAATTATTCTAATTATTAATCAACAAAATTTATCGTTACTATTGTTCATACGATGCCCCTTAATGTTCTCTATAACTTTTTATTTGACACTTTGTCTAAAGCTCTTTTCATTTTGCTGCTATTTAATAGTTAACACAGTATGAGCTCGCCACAAATGTAGTGGGTTCGAAATCGTTATTTTTCCACATGAAACGATGTGATAAAAACGATTTTGCGTCGAAACCAAAAGAGATAATTGAATGGAGTCAAAGAAAGAACTGTAGAACTTGCTGAGGTGCATTATTTCCATGATAATAATGGTGCTGTTTATTATTTACTATTTTAAGAAAATTAACGAAAATGCTAATAATAGCACTAACTTTAAACTAATTTACTTTCAAAAGAATACTAAATTCACTTAACTGTAAGGTATTAAAGCATTTTTCACTGTAAAATTTTCCTAGCTATCGAATAAAAAGAAAAAAAAGTACAATAAGTGCCATAATTTTTCAATTAGAGCTGGTACTAGTGAAAATGAGATAAAAATATCCAAGTTGAATAACCCAAAATCATGAAAATAAGAAAAGGTAAGTGCATCATGTCAAAGAACAAATTAAGCAGCGCATCAAGACTAACAAACTGAATTATTAAAATGATGAGGTTAACTATTAGGATTTTCAAGAAAATGAACGAAAAATCGTTCAAAATTGTTTAATTTTCAATAAATTACTTTGAAAAGGCTACCCTAACTCATTAGCTGAAACATGTGAGGGCATCACTCAATGAGAAATTTTCTCACATTTCGAATGGATCTAAAACATTTAAAATACAAAGTATACTTTTAAAGTTAGAGGTATTTTCAGACAAATAAGTTTTTTATACAAAAAGTTCAATAAGTCTGTAACGGTTTGAGATTTGATGGTATGTGTAGAACAATTTTGTTTCTCCAAATTGGCAGTCTATCATCCCCCGAGAGATTCTTAACCATGAACCAAACACCCTGTAATATATATATATATATATATATATATATATATATATATATATATAATATATATATATATAATATATAGTATATATATATATATATATATATATATATATATATATATATATATATATAGAATACAATAACTATATCTAAATCTGCACTCTACACACACTCACGTACTCGAACACTACTCACGTACACTACACACTACACACAGATACGTACACTCGTACTACACACACTCACGGTCTGACACACACACACAGCGACAAGACACACTACACGACTACACAGCACACACTCACCACACTAGACACACACACACACAACACAGCTGACGACAGCACACACACTAGATACTCTATATATATATATATATAGATATATTATATATATATACTTTATATATATATATATATATATAACTCTACGATACTATACTATACTACACACTATATATATAGGCCCTCACGAATCAATCCAATGTCCCTTAGACTTGGCACTCAATATGATTGGAAAAAATCCCAATCTTTAATTTCCACTTCTCTTGTTTCTTCTCTTATTTGAAGCTAAACATGTTGCTTACAAAGAAATTATGAAACGGAAAGGGTGTACACGTGCGAACTTTGAAAATTATTCGATTTTGCAAAACAAATTTGACAGTCTCCGTCGTGCCAAAAAGTCTAGTTATTGGAGACGCTTCGTTGATGGCTTGTCATCAACATCAATGAGTACTCTTTGGAATACAGTCAGAAGAAGGAGGAATCGAAATGTAACTAATGAAAGCGAAAATTTTGCGAATCGTTGGATATTTAATTTTTGCCAAGAAAGTTTGTCCCGATTCTGCTCCTGCGCAGAAATCATTCGCGATCTTCCACAAGTAACGATTCCATAGATTCGCCTTTGACAATGATGGAATTTTCAATTGCACTCCTCTCATGCAACAATAATGCTCCCGGTCCAGACAGAATTAAATTCAACTTAGTGAAGAATCTGCCTGACCTAGCAAAAAGACGCTTGTTGAGTTTATTCTATAAGCTTCTTGAGCAGAACATTGTCCCGCACGACTGGAGACAAGTGAGAGTTATCGCCATTCCAAAACCGAGAAAACCAGCCTCCGACCATAACTCGTATCGACCGATTGCAATGCTATCCTGCATCAGGAAATTGTTGGAAAAAATATTCCTAAGACGTCTCGACTATTGGGTTGAGGCGAACGGCTTGCTATCAGATACCCAGTTTGGTTTTCGGAGGGGAAAAGGAACGAATGATTGTCTGGCGCTACTTTCGTCAGAAATCCAACTAGCTTACGCAAAAAAAGAACAAATGGCGTCTGTGTTCTTATACATAAAAGGAGCATTCGACTCTGTTTCCATTGATGATCTCTCAGTGAAACTACATCAATGTGGTCTTTCACCAATATTAAATAATTATTTATACAACTTATTGTCAGAAAAGCACATGCATTTTTCATATGGCGATTTGGCAACATTCAGAATAAGCTACATGGGCCTCCTTGTTTAAGCCTCCTTCTCTACAATTTTTACGTGAATGACATTGATAATTGTATTGTCAGCCCATGCACTCTAAGGCAACTTGCAGATGATGACGTGGTTTCTGTTACAGGACCAAAAGCCATAAATTTACAACAACCACTGCAAAATAGTTTGGATAATTTAGAGAAAACAGAGTTGGTTGTTTTTTCAAGGAAGCGTGATTCAGCTCAGCTTCAGCTTCAGTTGGTTGGTAGAACGATAGCCCAAGTCATGACCTTTAAATATCTCGGAATTTGGTTCAATTCTAAAGGTACATGGGGAGGCCACATTAGGTATCTTATAAAGAAGCGCCAACAAAGGATAAATTTTCTCCGAGCAATAACCGGATCTTGGTGGGGTGCTCATCCAAGTGACGCGATAAGATTTGATACAACGATACTTACAGTAATGGTATGAGTGCTTCTGTTTCTGTTCAGCTGCAAACACTCACATTATTAAATTGGAACGAATACAGTATCGTTGTTTACGAATCGCCTTAGGTTCCATGCAATCGACACATATGATAAGTCTTCAAGTACTAGCGGGAGTTCTTCCCTTAAAAGATCGATTCTGGGATCTCTCCTCTCGTTTACTTATACGATGTGAGGTTATGAATCCACTGGTAATTGAAAATTTTGAAAGACTTTTCGAGCTTCAATTCCAAACCAGATTCATGACAGTGTACTTGTAAAGGAGGATAATTTTTTATTTCGAATACTCGGTTGAATGAACCACTTCGCTTAAGCGCCAAGCAAGCAAAAGGATTGCTTGCATGCGAAGAGGCAAGATTTTATACCCGGCGAGACTCCTCAAGGCGAGTCCTTCAAAATCAACCGAACCGACGAATCGATCCACCGCACAAGCTCCAAATCCTACCAGCTAGACCGGATAATCAATGGGGAACCCTGAAAGTGAACGCATGCAATTTAAAACACTATAATCCTTTCTCTTCTCTATCGACAGCCAGGATTAGACGAAAAGCTATTTATATTTCAGTTTTTCCAGTCCTCGGTTCTTCGTTACCGACATCGCATTCTAAAAATATCTCATCTAATTTCTAGTTTGGTAGCTACCGTGAACCTCTGTTAGCTTGTCCCTCTTATCAATTATTCACAACGATTGATTGGCCTATTTTCGGGTTTGCGCCCATTATGCTTCACCCATTATAAATGGTGGTTTCAATATACGGAACTAGTACCGCCAACACATGCTAATTTAAAAGATCGGACCCGTTTTTCACGTTTGTAGTGCGCTGCCGTTGACGGTCCTGCTGCTCGACGAAATGCTGTCAGTGGTTTGTGTCACCACTATGGCGGTTGAATATCTGCTCCAACGTGTGCACACGGTTTTGGACGATGGCGGGCCCGCTGAGTCTACTCACGAGTACTGCTTCGAGGCCAACAATGGAGCGTATACGGCAATTGATCACCGACATACACCCCGGAAGTAGTGGCACCTTCCAATGGCCCGTAGATGCGCAGAGGCGTGATCACTAACCCGCCGCGAGACCAGCTACAAGCGGACGAGTCTTCGGAACTTCCCAAACCCCACGCGGCGTGCGTAATCACCTACACCTACCAGAACGAAACACCTTCGCTTGAAAGATATTCGGTCCCTCAAGCGGAAAATTCATTTTACTATTATAGGTCAGATCGCCTAACAAGATTTGTTCTTAGTTACCTTGACCTCGAGCAAAAAATAGGTACTGATTTGAAGGCGACTTGAAACCAGTCGTCGCTTTTCCTAACGAGAAACATTCAAGTTGATTTACAACCGGCAAATTATAGTATGTAAAACTCACTTGCTATAGCGTAAATTTTGGCCTTGGGCCTAGATCACGTACTCAACCAGTATATAATATCTCGATTTCTGTAAGTTACAATTTAATTACTATCTTCCGTTTTTTTCAGAATGAAACTCACATGTCCTTTTTCGACTGGCTAACCACCATTTGCTTTACTAACTTCCACTTAATTTTCGGGACTATGTCCGTTCACTGTGCCGATCGAATCGAGAAAGAACGATACTTTTAATCTAATGATGGCCTACAAGCCTTGGCCATTTCGTAACCGCGGGGTTCCCAACCCCACCCAATTAGTGATACCCTCGACCTGAAATGTCAAAATTCCACTTCATTTCATAAACATTGGCTATACTGCCTACTTTCAGATCGCTGTGCACTGCTTCACGATCCGTGTAAATTGGGTGACTACAATTCTCAGCACCCACACCGCTGCGGTAGACTAAAGGTACTCGAATTTCCAATCTAGTCTCTTATATACAAGCGAGTTACCTTTTAGCTCTCCCGTAGCCCGCAAAGTGGTAAATTCAACGCATTTAAATTTTAAATAAAAATATTATAGTTCTCCTATTGTAACCACGTTACATTACCCCCATCTAATTCATCAAAAAAAAATTCACGGGATTTTTTTTTAAAGATTCCAAATTAAGTTGCTACTTACATTGTATACTTGTATAATAATCTATGATTCATTATCATTGTTGGACCATCTGAAATTCTCGAACCATCTCGTCGAATATTTGCTTCTCTCCTTGCACACTTACTAAACTTCATCCATTCCTTTGCTCACGCAATTCCGAAATTCTACTATCATGCACATCCTTTCCGTTGCTATTTACACTATCTTCGTTGGACCACCATTCAAAACTGCACTTTTTCCCTAACCATTAAATACCTTATCCACTCTATTGTTAACTCGCTGGTTAACTAGTAATACTAGCCTTCGCTGGCTATATTCAGATCACAATCTTAAAAACGACCGACTACGACAAACAAACTGTTATTGTATCAAGTAACAACTCGATCAAATACTTTCGTGGTATACCTCCGACGAACGAACTCAAACTGAAACCAATTGTTTCTTACATCCGAATCACAATTCGAATTCAACTGCCTCAATCAACCTTAAACAATCCACCTTTTTTCCCTGTTTCTTAAAAACCTAAGTGGTCCAACTCTTCACGCCTCTACTGTGCCTTACTATGAAACCTTTCGACCTGTTGAGATCTCTCCCTCCTACTTCTACTTTATCGATTCAATTTTCAGTCTCGTCGCGTTTTTCTATCCGAGTGCCTGTTTTCCACTATTTTTTTTAGTTTTCCCACTTTCTTCGGGGAAAATTGGGACTAAATGCAGTGAAAATCTGTTTCCAGTGCTGTGTTATTGTGGACGAGGTGAGTTGGTCATTTATTTTCTGCCTTTAAGTGAAAATATAAGACAAACACCTTTATTTATTTTCAGCGAACCGGGCTATGGCAAAATGGATAGGGGTCAATGTACTATGACATGGATATATGTAATTGCTTGATATTATTGGTGAGTAGCTACTAGTTTCGACTAACGTCAAATTATTCTATCTCAGCAATAGAATTTAATGCTAATTCCTAGTTTTAACCTACTCTAACAAAGTTCCTTATCTCCTACTTAAGTAATTCCCAATACCAATGTTTTTTACTTGATTTTTTTCCTTCGAACTACCTGCTTAGTAAATAACCGATATGTACATTATTTACATATTTGCCTATTGGCGTTCCAAAACCGTTGTTTTGTGTGCTTGAGCCTCTAGAGTTCTTGTTTATATACATAGCTTGACATCGTTCTCGATCTAGGGCACCTACACTACGGGTTTGTTTACCTTTTTTGGCCTAACACAGTTAGTAGAACGGGCGGTCTCCTTCAGAAGTACATTTCTTATAAGAATTGGTGTTTTTAATCAAAATTTAATAATTTTAATTTGCCATAGGCTAGAGCGCACTACGTAGATTTGTTATAGTGGTTCTGAATTTTTGTTTTAAATTATTTCTTTTGGAGATCAGCGGATCTGTAAACTCCAAGCTTATGTCCATTTAGGTCTTCCAACTCAAAACAGTTCGATCCTAGTTTTGCCACAATTTTAGCTGGCGAATAGGTGTCTGCAAGCTTTGCATTGAATCCTTTCGCTTTGTTGGACAAAAAATGATTTTTTTTCAAAATAATTTCTCCAATTTGGAACTCAATTGGTTTTGCGTTCGATCGAAGATTATAATATTTTTTATATTTTTCATATGCTTTTTTTAAATTGATTCAAACTTTTTCAAATATTTCCTTTTTCTCATCGCTTATTTCTTTTGAACTATAATCAACATCCTCTCCTACTTCTCTCATTTTTGAGTATTCGTCCCCCGAACTAATATAATTCCTTCCATAATTGATGAAATACGGCGTGAATTCCGTGGACTCATGAACTGATGTTCGAATGGCCATCGCAATTTTTTGAAGGTTTTCATCCCATTCTTTTTGTTCTTGTTTTAGATACGTCCGGATTGCTGCTACAATTACCCGATTCACTCGCTCTGTGGGATTGTTAGCTGGATGGTAGTTAGCGTTTTTCCAATGATTTACGTGGTACTTCTTCAACAGTGAAGCGAAAAGGTTCGATTTGAACTGTGGTCCATTATCTGAGATCAATATCTCCGGGACCCCAAAGAGGAGGAATATCATTGATTCTATGAAGGCTACAAGCTGCCCCGTCTTTGCTTCTCTCATTGGTTGGATGATCACAAATTTGGAGAATTGGTCGGTAATAACTAGAAGCATTGTGTTACCCTTATTTGACCACGGAAATGGTCCCATATCCACAGATATCATTTGCCACGGCATTGTGGCTAGTTTTTGACGGCCCATGTTCGGAACACGAGCGGCATTTGGATGCTTCGCCGTTTTGCAGGTTTGGCAGCCACGACAGAAACGCTTGATTTCCTCGCACATCCCGGGCCAGCAATACTTTTCACGGATTTTTCGCATCGTCTTGTAGTACCCGAATGAGCAATACTGTGTTCTTCTTCCATGATTTTGATTCGGTCATTCTTTGGAGGAATATATTTCCAGCCAAAGCGCGGATCCTCCGGGTTGCAGCTTAGAATATATTCATAGATGTTCCCTCGAACGACCTTGAAGTCCTTATACTTCTGCTCGTTCTTAACGACCTCCGTTTTTAGGTTTTCCAAGTCGAGATCAACGGTAAGTATATCTACATCCTTAACCGCTCTGGACAGCGCATCGGCTATAATATTTAATTTTCCTTTTCTATTTTTAGCACCATATTATGTTGTTGTAGTTTTAACGCCCATCGAGCGAGTCTCGCGGAGTTTCCTTCTACGCTAATTTTATTGAGAGATTGAGCATCAGTCACTATGTTGAACTGCGTGCCCTCTACGTGGTGACGGAATTTTTCGATAGCCAAAATCACTGCCAGGCATTCTCGTTCAGTTGCGGGGTACTTTTTCTGAGCCGACGAAATTTTTTTGGAAAAGAATGCGATTGGACGCCTTACCCCATTCTAGTATTGAACCAAGACTGCTCCAGCTGCCACCAAGGAAGCATCCGATTCAATGACGAATTGGAGACTGAAATCAGGATTTGCCAAAACAGGGGGTGACGTGAGTATGCTTTTTATTTCATTAAACGCATTGTCCGCCTCTTCTGTCCAAATTATTTTCGTTTTACATTTTTTTAACAAGTCCGTGATTAGTGCTAATACGGAGCTATAATTGGGTATAAACTGTTTATAGAACCCAACCATTCCCATTGGCCTTTGAACTTCCTTCAGCGTTTTAGGTAAAGGGTAACTGAGGATTGGTTCGAGCTTCGAGCTATCGATGGAGACGCCCTCTTCCGATAGGATGTAACCTAGGTAGGATATCCTTTATCTACAAAATTTGGATTTCTCCACGCTTATCGACAAGTTGGCTCTGTCCAATCTGTCCGCCACTATTTTTAGCAACCTAAGATGCTCTGCCATGGTTTTAGATGTTACGACTATGTCGTCCAGGTACACAAACACCTGTGGCTCCAGGTCGTATCCAAGAACTTTGTTCATTAACTTGGTATGAGTTACTGGAGCTCCTGTCAACCCAAAAGGCATAATCTTGAACCGATATAGATGTTTTCCGGCCCTGAATGAGGTGTAATCTCTACTTTCCTTTGCTAGTGGGATCTGCCAGTAGGCTTTTGAGAGATCTATGACTGAGAAGTAGTTTGCCTTCTCAATTCTTCCCAGAATCAATTGCATGTCCGGAAACGGGTATGCTTCCTTCTTTGTGGCTTCATTCACCCTTCTACAGTCCAGACACAGTCTCCATTCTCCCGACGATTTCTTTACCGGTAACAATGGGTTACACCAATCTGATTCTGACTCTTCGCTGACATCTAGTTCCTTCATACGAGATATTTCCTTTTCCATTTCCTTTTGGATGGCCGGTGACCATCGATATTTCGGTGGCTTTTTCGGCTTTTCTCCGGGAATTAAGTCGATTTTGTGCTCCAGTACGTCAGTTCTTCCTAGACGTCCATTGCCTTTTAGCTTGTTCACGATGTCTAGTAGGTCCGTTTTTTCCTTTATTGTTAACTGATGCTCGGTCTCAATTTCCGTTATTTTTTCCCCGTTTGGATATTCTATGGATGGTAACTCCAGGCTTAAATCTTCTTCACTCTCAGTTGGTTTAATTGCGTCGGCGGCCGGTTCCACCATGAAGTTTATTTGCTTTTCTTCTGAGGAAAACTGTTCAACGAAGTTAAAGGACAACTCTTCGTCTGTTATTCCGTTCGTTAGAACTTTTGAATTTTCAATTTCGTCGATTGCGGGCATGATCTTGAACGCCTTCCAGAAATCATTTCCTAATATCAACGTTTTGGCAATATTGGGAACGAATAATGTTGGAATGACTTTGGTCATTCCCCTGAAAGTATACGGAATGCAAATTGAACTTAGACCTTTATGGGTAGTGCCATCAGCCGTTTTAATTCGGAAGTTGGTTGGCGAGGTTTTAAAATTATGCCTCTCAACTAAATCGATGCTACTCAAAATGCTTACCGCTGCCCCTGAATCTAGCAGTCCTTCAGTTTTAGTCCCCAGAATCGACACATTGATGTGTGGGCATCGGTTTTCCTTGATGTTGATGTTCATCACATGAGAAAATTTATCGAAAATCGTAATTGTGGGAGATTTCGTACCGGTAGTGGAAAGCGGACTCCCTAATTGCTTCCCCTGTATTCGTTTTTTGGGGTCCTTGCCCCCCCCCTGTTTGTTGGTCGTCGCTAGGACAATTTGACAAGACAAGGGTCTCCCACAGACGTGGCAGAATATACGTTTTCTTTTTAACAGCATAGGGTCTGATCTGCGGAGCGTAAGATCTGTACACCGACTTATCGAGCTCGTAGCAGAGACTACAAAGTGCTTCGACGTTCAATTGAGTAATGTTCAAAAACGCAAAGTGCGGACGGTACCAGTCCTTCATGTTTTCGAATAGTACGTCCAATTTTGTTTTTGACATTAAAAATGTCTTACTCCACTATCTGGGGCTAGGTGTCATTCTAAAATCTAAACTATCTCCCATGTAACGAAACTATGTAAGGTTTGCACGCTTATAACTCCGATATTACTAGATGGATTTTAATCATTCATACACCAACCGATTCAGAAACACCTAACTTAAATATTGGTAATAATTTAATATCTCCCCAATAAAAGTACACTTTTGGAAATTGGTAAAATTAAAAAGTTCACGAAAAACGGGAAAATTACCATTCGTGAGGCAGATTTCTCAGACACAGCCATCAAGAGAGGGCAGCTTAGTTGCTCAATGAAACACGAAAAGTCATAAATAGAAGCAACGCATGTCCGTTTAAATCAGTTGTTGCTCTTATCCCATACGAGCAACATCATCTCCGGGCGATGCAATAAGCGCTATCGATTTTCGGTAACGTTGGCATTTGCACACACTCGCACCTAAGTGACTAAACCATATATGTACTGTTAGTTTATAAATAGAGGTGACGCGTACCCGTTTGAATCAGTTTTTGTTCTTATGTCGAACGGGTAAGATCATGGCTGCAGCGTCTGGGCACTACAATAAACGGTAGACGCTATGCATTTTCGGCAGCGGTGGCCGTGTGCGGATTTTTCGGGTACCAGCATGGTGTCACAGAATGATTTGCAAAGTGGGTGGGCGGGGTGGTTTGGATTTAATTCAATACGGTGTGTGCTGCTTAAGAGTGTTGCGTTTGAAAAAAATATATTTATTTTTATGCATGTGTGTGCGTTGTAACTTGTTAATCCATGTTTACGGCGCTTTGTAGCTGCGTAGGGTAAAGAGCCTATTGGTTTTCATGTTTCATATTTCGGTTATATGTTTTTTATCAGTAAGGCATCTGACAACATGCTTCTGTAGTTATTGCACTGTTCAGCAGCGTAGTATTTTATATAGGAGAGTACACTCAGGTTTCTTTACGCGGATTTTGAAATTTACGCGGTTTTCATTAACGCGTTTTTTTTAAATTTACGCGGTTTTCATTTACACGTCCTGTATCCCCTGCGTGAAAAATCTGAGAGTAATTGCATTGGAAACAATCCCATTCACAGCAGAACTTTTGTTTTATAATTTCAAACACTTACCGTTCCAGCAGCAGTTGAAGTCCTAGTATAGTCCTACGTCTACAGCTCGTGCAACCCCATAGGGCTGCCCCTTGTAGTTTTTTCCACCACTAATCGATCAAGAAATACTTAAACTTAAGATTGTTTACTTAAGTTCATTAGTACATTATTGAAAATTTAAATGGAAAATGAAATTTCATATTTCATGGAGAATCTGTATATTTCCGTTGGCGGGCGTGGGCTTCCTCATCACAGCTCTCAATATGGAACTTTTCTTTTGAATATATTTTCTGGACAGATCAGCCTATTTTTACTAGATGGATCAGCCAAATAATGCCAATCACCTAGTGAGATACTTGATTAATTAATAGATTACCGTTAAAAGACCTTCAATAAATTATGTTTTGATGGGGAGGGTATATAGCAAATTGTAACATATGAAAACAGGCGAGTGAACACGAACGTGAGTCGATATGTGTGATAGATAAAATTCATTTGCACGCTCTTGAAAAAAGCTACATTTTTAATGTCACCGTGGTCGTGTCCTGTACACAACCCTTTAATTTTTTCATCTAATGGTTGTGACATCTGCTGACAGAGTCTTTCGATTTCCCCTAAGTAGGCTACAAAAGTTTCATTTGGAAGCTGTTTTCGGTCTCTGATTTGTCGCTCTAGTACCTTATCTTTGTTCGGCACTTCGAAACGTATCCGCAAATGATACTTAAGTACTGCCCACGAAGTAAATTTGCTGCTAAATGTGTAATACCAAATTTCCGCTGGCGATTCTGGTTTAAACAAAAAATTAGCCTTACTCAGTAATTCCGCATCTGAAATTTGGTTGTTTTTAGAGAGTATTTCCACCCTTTTAACAAATTCTTCTACGGTCCTGCCTCTCTGTTCACCACTGAACCGAATTTGCCATTTGTTAATTGGGGTTCGGAAACAGTTCTCTCTTTCCATGCCCGCCAAATGATTTGTCCGATTCCGTGGTTGTGACTCATTTCTTGAAAAGAAATCTCCTACGTTACGAGAGGGTCCCCCGGCTCCGCTTCCCCGAAAATTCGATGCCACTCCCGGATTGTGAATGGGCCCCTCCAATTGCGGTGGTACTAGCGGATTTGTAACCATCGAAAAATTCATTCGGTCACACGCTTGTAGAAATGGTCGGTCTCCATCGTTTCTCTCTTATGTATCTATGTTCTATCTATCCTGGTTCGTCAATAAGTTCTGCATACTTTGCCTAAGTTCTTCCATCCTTTGGTCTAACTGGTTTGGAAGTACCTCCTCTACGATACGGCTGACGTCGGCTCTAGACAAGGCGTGTTCGACATCTTCCGATAAGCGAGATAGCTCAGCGCTTCCCTCACTTACAAGGTCTTGGTCGAGCTGACGTTGACCGCCTATCGCTGCAGCGGACAACGGGTTCGGTCGAGAGTCCCCAAAAACAGTTTCCCCAGGTTGGTTTATGTCTGGAGGGCCCCTCTATTCTTGCCTCTGAGAGAGTATTGGGTTTTGTAGTCGTCGTTGCCAATTCAAGGTTTCTTGATGATTTCGGTCCCGCGCTCTTTGTTCGAATTCATACTGCAGATGGGGTATCCGTGCGATCAATTGCTGTTGTTGCGGATTCTTCATACCTTCCTCAAGTTGCGGTAGTTGTTGTCGGGGGTTCTGCAGTTGACCTTGGAAGCTTCTAGGTTGACTTTCTCGGACCTACTGCTGTCTCTGCCCTTGCCCTAGTTGAGATATCGGAGGGCCGGTGGGAGCACCTTGTAGTCTGTTGAATGCCGTTGGATCATGATTTGCTATCGGTCCTACCTCCGTGGACCGGGGGACCTATGGCGGTGGGGGGAACTCAAGGGATGGATCCCGATGAACTGTACCTAGACCGACTGGTAGCGATCTCCTCCCTATGGTTGATCTTCTGAGTTCGGAAATTTGGTCCTCCGAAGTTGCAAAAACATCGTAAATTAGTTCCACCTCCTCGAGCAAATCCTCCTTAACCTTAACTTGGTAGCTATCCATCGCATTCGAACGTAAGATACGTAACCGTACATGCCTCAATATCGACATAAGTTGTCTCGTTCGACCATATATCTGCAGCTCTTGACGTACTGTGGTTAGCTTTATTTGTATTACGGTAAGATCGTCCAAAACGGTTTTATGGGAGTGACTGACTTTCGAGTTATGAATTTCATCCAATTGTGCTTTTCTCAGTGCTTGCCTCTGATCGTCTAAGCTATAAGCCGATAATTTCAAGCCTCTGAGATTAAGTTCGTAGCTGATCTCATCCGGCAATAAATCATTGGGATTCAGGTAGGTTCCCAGGCCTACTTGATTCATAGCGAATGACATTTTTCAAAACCCAATCCCACAACCAATGTATATAATGTCAAATTCAGTTTGTTATAAGTTTCTTTGCAAAATAAAAAAAAACACCAATTCCAATAATAACACTCAATTTCTGTGTTGCAGTGCGTGGGTGGAATCTATAACCCTAAATTATACCCAATTCTACTAAATTTCTATAAACCTAAATTATACCCAATTCCTCTAAATGTCTGTTCTAGAAAATGTACCGAATAATTCACTTAAATTTCTTATTGCAGATTTCAGTCCAACTCAATACTCAAACCTAAACGTAAGTAGAACCTTAATTTGATCACTAATTGTAAAGGAATTTGAAACAACCGCAAAATTTTCACGCAATCTACCACGCTGCCCCACGTTGGGCGCCAAATGTAACGGAGGATAATTTTTTATTTCGAATACTCGGTTGAATGAACCACTTCGCTTAAGCGCCAAGCAAGCAAAAGGATTGCTTGCATGCGAAGAGGCAAGATTTTATACCCGGCGAGACTCCTCAAGGCGAGTCCTTCAAAATACAACCGAACCGACGAATCGATCCACCGCACAAGCTCCAAATCCTACCAGCTAGACCGGATAATCAATGGGGAACCCTGAAAGTGGACGCATGCAATTTAAAACACTATAATCCTTTCTCTTCTCTATCGACAGCCAGGATTAGACGAAAAGCTATTTATATTTCAGTTTTTCCAGTCCTCGGTTCTTCGTTACCGACATCGCATTCTAAAAATATCTCATCTAATTTCTAGTTTGGTAGCTACCGTGAACCTCTGTTAGCTTGTCCCTCCTATCAATTATTCACAACGATTGATTGGCCTATTTTCGGGTTTGCGCCCATTATGCTTCACCCATTATAAATGGTGGTTTCAATATACGGAACTAGTACCGCAAACACATGCTAATTTAAAAGATCTGACCTGTTTTTCACGTTTGTAGTGCGCTTCCGTTGACGGTCCTGCTGCTCGACGAAATGCTGTCAGTGGTTTGTGTCACCACTATGGCGGTTGAATATCTGCTCCCACGTGTGCACACGGTTTTGGACGATGGCGGGCCCGCTGAGTCTACTCACGAGTACTGCTTCGAGGCCAACAATGGAGCGTATACGGCAATTGATCACCGACATACACCCCGGAAGTAGTGGCACCTTCCAATGGCCCGTAGATGCGCAGAGGCGTGATCACTAACCTGCCGCGAGACCAGCTACAAGCGGACGAGTCTTCGGATCTTCCCAGAGACCACGCGGAGTGCGTAATCTCCTACACCTACCAGAACGAAACACCTTCGCTTGAAGGATATTCGGTCCTTCAAGCGGAAAATTCATTTTACTATTATAGGTCAGATCGTCTAACAAGATTTGTTATTAGTTACCTTGACCTCGAGCAAAAAATAGGTACTGATTTGAAGGCGACTTGAAACCAGTCGTCGCTTTTCCTAACGAGAAACATTCAAATTGATTTACAATCGGCAAATTATAGTATGTAAAACTCACTTGCTATAGCGTAAATTTGGGCCTTGGGCCTAGATCACGTACTCAACCACTGTATAATATCTCGATTTCTGTAAGTTACAATTTAATTACTATCTTCCGTTTTTTTTTTTCAGAATAAAACTCACATGTCTTATTTCGACTGGCTAACCACCATTTGCTTTACTAACTTCCACTTAATTTTCGGGACTATGTCCGTTCACTGTGCCGATCGAATCGAGAAAGAACGATACTTTTAATCTAATGATGGCCTACAAGCCTTGGCCATTTCGTAACCGCGGGGTTCCCAACCCCACCCAATTAGTGATACCCTCGACCTGAAATGTCAAAATTCCACTTCATTTCATAAACATTGGCTATACTGCCTACTTTCAGATCGGAGCGCTGTGCACTGCTTCACGATCCGTGTAAATTGGGTGACTACAATTCTCGCCACCCACACCGCTGCGGTAGACTAAAGGTACTCGAATTTTCAATCTAGTCTCTTATATACAAGCGAGTTACCTTTTAGCTCTCCCGTAGCCCGCAAAGTGGTAAATTCAACGCATTTAAATTTTAAATAAAAATATTATAGTTCTCCTCTTGTAACCACGTTACACTTCAATCACATGTCACAAGAAATAATGCCTTCTAGTGATGTTATGACATGTGTTAGTATACTAGATACTCCCGATTCCACTTTATTTTTCGACACGTCCATGCAAGAGGAAATTCGTGGAACCCCAAATTACCTGCGCTCTCTGGAGATCCCTAAAATATTCATAAGTAAATACCTAGGATAGGATCCGCCAGCTCTGTCCCCTGTTTTTGAACCAATTCTGAACCAGCTCGAGATTGGACGAAAGTGACATAGGCAAACCTTCGGCTTGGAAACTAAAAGTACTAAAGGGCTGCTTGGAAGTGTTGTCATATTGTGATATCAAACATAAAATGACGATTGTTAACTGTGTTGATTTTTTTGTTTTCTCGAGATACCGCTTTCTTTCTATAACATCCGTCTGTAATTATGAAGTGCAGGCATTATTTGGCAGACGAAATCAAACATATTATCCAGAACTGAAGTTCCCGAGAGATCCGGTAGCGCGGTTATCGTGGATTCTGTTCTGTGTGCGGAATAATGCGGAAATGCCTCTTTTCGAAATCAACAGGCTGTGTAGCGTAAGTATGAAAATATTTTGAACTTCATGTAAAAATTGTCTTTGTTCCAGTACCGAGTAAATTGGAAGTACTGAGCAAACAGGGAGAAAGTTATTCCGGAAGTCGCTTCTTGTTCTTCCTTTGGTACTATCGATACAGTTGAATTTTACAGTTTTCAACTGAATCGATCATCAGTGTAAATAGGAGCGTGTATTTTCTACTGCTGTTTTCACCGAAACGATCACATGTAGTACTGGAACAAACCTATACATTGCTCCAAAACAAAAATTAAACCTTGCAGAAAAGTAGTTTTAGAAAATTTAAAATAAATCCGAACAGAGAAGATTATTCTTGTGACAGAGGTTGCTTGACTCAGAGAGCAACTTACAAAAATGAAGAGGCATGAAGATATTTTTCGTAATGTCCAACAAACGTTAAAAAACGTTATGATCTAAACGATCGGATCGGATGCGGATATAAAGACTAAATCTTTGATTTTTCCAGAAGCATGAAATTGGTACATAATATAGAATATTTTAATCAGAACAAATATACGACCGAAACAAAACCAATATTTTGGCAACATTGGTCGAGTGGGGGTATGTCGTTTTCAACAGGGATTAGTAAAATATAAGAAGAAGCCAGCTGGCGGATCCTATCCTAGGTAAATACCAAGACATTGACTGCCATAAAATGTTCTACACTGATGGGTCACGAATCAATGAGGCCACTGGCTTCGGTATTTTCAACAATAACACCTCGATCTCTTTCAAGCTTGCAGAACCTGCCTCTGTTTGCACAGCCGAACTAGCAGCAGTTCACTATAGTCTGGAAATCATTGATACTTTACTTCCGAGCCATTATTTCATCCTCACAGATAGCCTCAGCACAATTAAGACACTAGGCTCATTAAAGCTTGATTTTTTTTTCCATACGTTTATTTGACACGGCATTTGCAAAAGCTTTTTACGCCAGTTTCTTTTTTTACATAGCACGTTACAAAAATCCTTAAGACTAATTTTAACTATACTAGTAATTTGTCTAAAACTAACACTGAAATCACTTTATTGTTTGCTTTTTTCCTTACATTGTTATATTTCATAATGATCTAGTATTTTTTGTATTTATTTACTTTTTTTCTGTTATTGTCTAAATTTAAAAACTGAATATTCTAGGACACTTTAATTGGTGAATGATTAGCCTTGGATGAGAGAATGAGGAGATGAATTTAATTAAATTTTGACAGACGCTGTTTTTAGAAAATGATAGATAAGTTCCATGTATAGAGGATCGCGATACGCCAGGATGTCTCTAACAGGAACATGGATTGGTCTTCCTCGGACTTGTAAAGAATCTACTAATTGTGATCTGGCTTCACGATATTCAGTGCAGGACCAAACAACATGCTCAATGTCATGGTAACCCTCTCCACAAGCACAATGATTACCCTCAGCGAGCCCAATACGACGGAGATGCGCATCTAAAGTATAATGATTGGACATGAGTCTTGACATCACACGGATGAAGTCCCGACTTACATCCAATCCTTTGAACCATGCCTTCGTTGATACTTTAGGGATAATTGAGTGTAGCCATCATTCCATATCTCCATTGTCCCAAGATGTTTGCCAACTAGCAAGTGTCCTCTGTCGAGAAGCGCTATAAAATTCATTGTAAGCGATGGGTCTTTCATATATTTCACCATCTAGTGCACCAATTTTGGCTAAATTATCAGCTTTCTCATTGCCCGCAATAGAGCAATGGGCGGGGAGCCACACTAGGGTAAATTTATAACATTTTCTTGTTAGGTTACTCAGAGATTCTCGTATCTTCCCCAAAAAGAATGGATCTTGATTATCAATCCTCTTTGAGCGTAGAGCTGCAATTGTGCTGAGACTATCAGTGAGGATAAAGTAATGGTTCGGGGGTAAAGTATTAATTATTTGCAAACTATAGTGAACTGCTGCTAGTTCCGCTATATAAACAGAGGCGGGTTCTGCAAGTTTGAGAGAAATTGAAAAATTATTGTTGAAAATACCGAAACCAGTGGCCTCACTGATTCGTGACCCATCAGTGTAAAACATTTTAAGGCAGTCTATGTGTTGATATTTACTTGTGAATATTTTAGGGATCTCCCGCGAGCGTAGGTGATCCGGAATTCCACGAATCTCTGCTTGCATGGACGTGTCGAAGAATAAAGTGGATTCAGGAGTATCTAGTATATTGACGTATGTGGGAACATACCTAGCAGGCGTTATTTCTTGTGACATGTGATTGAAATACACTGTCATGAATCTGGTTTGGGGTTGGAGCTCAACAAGTCTTTCAAAATTTTCAATTACCAATGGGTTCATAACCTCACATCGAATAAGTAAACGAGAGGAGAGATCCCAGAATCGGTCTTTTAAAGGAAGAACTCCCGCTAGTACTTCAAGACTCATCGTATGGGTCGACTGCATGCAACCTAAGGCAATTCGTAAACAACGATACTGTATCCGTTCCAGTTTAATAATGTGAGTGTTCGCAGCTGAACGAAAACAGAAGCACCCATATTCCATTACTGAAAGTATTGTTGTTTGATACAATCTTATCATGTCACTTGGATGAGAACCCCACCATGATCCAGTTATTGTTCGCAGAAAATTTATCCTTTGTTGGCATTTCGTTATTAGATATCTAATGTGGCCTCCCCATGTGCCTTTAGAATCGAACCAAATTCCAAGGTATTTAAAAGTCAGGACTTGGGCTATCGTTCTACCAACCAACTGGAGCTGAAGCTGAGCCGGATCACGCTTCCTTGAGAAAACGACCAACTCTGTCTTCTCCGTAGAGAAATCGATGCCCAGTTTTAAAGCCCAAATTGATAAATTATCCAAGCTATCTTGCAATGGTTGTTGTAAATTTATAGCTTTTGGTCCTGTGGCAGAAACCACCCCATCATCTGCAAGTTGTCTTAGCGTGCATGGGCTGACGATACAATTATCAATGTCATTCACGTAAAAATTATAGAGAAGGGGGCTTAGACAAGAGCCTTGTGGGAGGCCCATGTAACTTATTCTGAGTGTCGCCAAATCGCCATATGAAAAATGCATGTGCTTTTCTGACAATAAATTGTATAAATAATTATTTAATATCGGTGAAAGACCACATTGATGTAGCTTCTCCGAGAGAACATCAATGGAGACTGAGTCGAATGCTCCTTTTATGTCTAAGAACACAGACGCCATTTGTTCTTTTTTTGCGTAAGCGAGTTGGATTTCTGACGAAAGTAGCGCCAGGCAATCATTCGTTCCCTTTCCTCTCCGAAAACCAAACTGGGTATCTGAGAGCAAGCCGTCCGCCTCAACCCAATTGTCGAGACGTCGTAGGATAATTTTTTCCAACAATTTCCTGATGCAGGATAGCATTGCAATTGGTCGATACGAGTTATGATCGGAGGCTGGTTTTCCCGGTTTTGGAATGGCGATAACTCTTCCTTGTCTCCAGTCACGCGGGACAATATTCTGCTCAAGAAACTTGTTGAATAAATTCAACAAGCGTCTTTTTGCTAGGTCAGGCAGATTCTTCACCAAGTTGAATCTAATTCTGTCTAGTCCCGGAGCATTATTGTTGCATGAGAGGAGTGCAATTGAAAATTCCATCATTGTCAAAGGCGAATCTATGAAATCGTTACTTGTGGGAGCATCGCGAATGATTTTCTGCGCAGGAGCAGAATCTGGACAAATTTTCTTGGCAAAATTAAATACCCAACGATTCGAAAAATCTTCGCTTTCATTAGTCACGTTACGATTCCTCATTCTTCTGGCTGTGTTCCAAGGAGTACTCATTGATGTTTCTCTTGACAAGCCATCAACGAAGCGTCTCCAATAACTAGACTTTTTGGCACGACGTATACTGTCAAATTTGTTTTGCAAAATGAAATAATTTTCAAAGTTCTCACGTATACCCCCTTTCTGTTTCATAGAGCACTCTTTGTCCCACCAAGGATTAGGGGGCCGTCTATTTATTGTCATTCCAGGATTGCATTTCGTTTGGGCTTGTTCTGCTGCTTCAATAATTAAACCCGCTAGGAATTCATATTCTTCGGTAGGGGGTAGCTCTTCTGTCGAAGCAAGAGAAGTGGAAATTTATGTTTCGTATGTTTTCCAATCAATATTTCGTGTTAAGTCATAAGGAACATTGATTGAATTCGTAAGGCCTAATTCACTGTTAATTGAAACAACGATTGGCAAATGATCGCTACCGTGAGGATCAGGTACAACCTTCCACGTGCAATCTAACCGAAGTGATGTCGAGCACAGAGATAGATCTAATGCACTTGGACGTGCAGGAGGTCTGGGGATGCGTGTTGTTTCGCCAGTATTTAAAATTGTCATTAAATTCGTCACAAACATTGTATATCAAAGAGGATCGATTATCATTGTAGAGGGAACCCCACAATACTCCGTGCGAGTTGAAGTCTCCCAGTATCAGACGCGGAGCAGCCATGGATTCCACTACCTCAAAAATTTGACGTTGTCCAATTTGAACTTTGGGAGGTATATATATAGAAGCGATAGGCATGTCTTTGCCTTTAATATTCGTTTGGACTGCTACAGCCTCAATGCCAGCAATCATGGGGATGGTAATTCTATAGAAAGAATAGCACTTTTTAATTCCTAGAAGCACTCCTCCATATGGGGTGTCTCGGTCTAGGCGAATAATGTTGAAATCATTTAAGTTGAAATTAATGTTTGTGGTAAGCCATGTTTCACATAGAGCAAAAGCATCGCATTTAAAATTATGCAGTAAAATTTTTAAAGAATCAATTTTTGGTATGATACTTCTGCAATTCCACTGTAAAACAGTGATGGAGTCTTTCACCTTAGGAGTTGAATTAACCATTGAAGGATATAATTGCTGCAAGGATGGGCCATTGAGCAATCAGCTGCTCTAAAAATGTTCTAATTGTTGGGAGGAAAGTTGAAAGTATACTCTTTAGTGGTTCAGAAATATTGAATGCTTTAAAAATCCAATCAACAATTTCAGAAAATTTCAATAATCCTACCCCCGGCTGAGGCTCAGAGGAAGTCGAAATTTTATTATTTCCAGTACTGGTGTTCTGTTTGGATTGTACGTTCCCAAAACCGGGTGGAATTGATTTTGAATCGGAATTTTTCGATTTTGGGCGCAGTTTATCTATTGGTGGAGAAATTTTAAGGCCCTTGCTTGGCAGCTTGGGAAAAGAAGACTGTTTTCTTTTTCTGGAATTTCCGGGTAAAACAAATGATGTACCTTCGCACGCTCCATCGGAGTCAGACTGTTCCGAAAATAGAGATGTGTAAGTGTTTTCTAAGAAGATGGGTTTAGGGGTAGCATTTTTCAACATTTCTGCATAGGAGCGCTTAGACCTCTCCTTCAAGGATCGTTTAATTTTATCCTCGCGCAATTTATAAATGGGGCATGCAGGGAGCTCATGCGAGTTTTCTCCGCACATTAAACATTTTTCTGAATTTTCATTACATGTATCCTCTTGATGAGAACCCCCACATTTGCCACACCGTGCCTTATTGGAACAGTAAGTGGCTGTGTGGCCAAGCTGTTTACAATTAAGGCAATTCATTACACGAGGGATAAAAAGGCGAACAGGGAGACGAATCTTATCGATAATGACATAGTTGGGCAGCGCAGACCCAGCGAAAGTCACTCGAAACGAGTCAGACAGTCGATAAACTTTTTTATCTCCTTCGTGTGATACTGAATACAATTGCTTGCATTCAAGTATCTTTACGTCTTTAAGTATGGTGTCTTTGAAACGACCAACCCCATGCTTAATTATGTCATCAACAGTCAAACTCGATTCTGTGATGACCCCATCAATTTCAATTTCCTTTGAAGGAATATACGCTCTATACTCACGCGTAAAAAGCTCGCAAGAAGCAATTGCATTGGCTTGTTTGAGACTACCAACGACAATGCGTATTTTATCTTTATTAACTTTAACGATCTCTTTTACATCCGAGAATCGCGAAGTCAAATCTTTCGAAATTTGAATGATATTTAGCGCCTTTACTTTACGCCTAATAAATACAATCCATGGTCCCGTTGACGACTCTGGGTAAATTTTAATTCTACTCGGGTTTACATTTTCAACAGGCTTAGGGGGAGGGTCTGTTACTCGTTCTCCCATCTCTTCATCCATTTTACCTAGCAAGAAAAACTATCACAAAAAGGAATGAAAAATATACCTGTTATACCGGTAGAACAAACCTCATGTGTTACGTTGTAAACTCGGTGCCCGTTGTTTGACAATGTGACACTTGCTGTCCTACTTCGTCGCGTTGCTTCTTCAGTAGAGAAATAGGCCTACCTGCAACACTTCAAAACTCTCTCCGGTTAAGCTGCTCGTCGGTATCACC
Source organism: Topomyia yanbarensis (assembly GCF_030247195.1). Taxonomy (NCBI): domain Eukaryota; kingdom Metazoa; phylum Arthropoda; class Insecta; order Diptera; family Culicidae; genus Topomyia; species Topomyia yanbarensis. The sequence continues at coordinate 295,414,580 of NC_080671.1, read as the reverse complement.
ACCACCAGCGCGCTCTCTCCGTTTCCACCACCGCGGTAGACAAATGTGGCTACCTGTGGCTTGCTGCGAAAATCCCACTGTCGATGCGGCACTTTTCGGTGCCACTTGTTTTCCTTATTCGTCGTACCACTTCTGCGGTAGACAAATAGAGCAAATGGGTCTACCTGTGACGCTTCCCCTCTCGTCGATTAGAATTGCTCGACGACACCAATACAAAATATTTTTTCTGTGTGTACAGACACGATCACTGTCGATTTATGCCACCGCGGTAGGCAAATTCGTCTACCCGCGGTTTGCTGTCAAAACACCACTTGTCGAGGATGCCGTTGACCACGCCTCCGACGTATCAACTATCGACTCACACTTAACAAACTGGTCTCTCTCTCTCCCACAAAAACGCATACAGCGTCTCGCACTCCGTCACTCTCTCTAGAACAAAACCTTCCACCTGGAGGCACAACCGTCTCGGCCGGTTGCAAAAACTGTTATCCATTAAAGCTTGATAATCACGCTCCGTTCTTTTTGAAGAAGATACGAGAATACTTAACTAAATTAACAAATAAATCTTATCAATTTACCTTAGTGTGGATCCCGCTCATTGCTCCATACCGGGTAATGAGAGAGCGGATAATTTAGCCAAAATAGGGGCACTGGACGGTGTCATCTACGAAAGACCTATTGCCATCAATGAATTTTATAGCGCTTCTCGTCAGAGGACGCTTATTAGTTGGCAAACATCATGGGACAATGGAGATCTGGGACGGTGGTTGCACTCAATTATCCCTAAAGTATCAACGAAGGCATGGTTCAAAGGGTTGGAGGTAAGTCGAAACTTCATTCGTGTAATGTCTAGGCTCATGTCCAACCATTATACGTTGAATGAGCATCTCCGCCGTATTGGGATCGCAGAAGATAATCAATGTGCTTGCGGAGAGGGTTACGAAGACATTGAACATGTTGTTTGGTCTTGCACTGAATATCGTGAAGCCAGATCCCAATTAATAGACTCCTTACGAGCCAGAAGAAAACCACCCTATGTACCTGTTCGTGATATCCTCGCTTTACGAGATCTTACATACATGGGCCATATTTATCATTTCCTGAAAACAATAAATATTCAAATATAATTATCCCCACAATATTTTTAGTTTTTTTCCCTTGCTACCCACAAACAATTTAGATTTCTTCGCAGTAAGTTAAGTTAAAAAAGAAAAAAACTAAAATTACAGAAAAACTATCATTAGGTTTACAATGAAATTCCAGAAAATAGAGTAGAAATAAAAATATTCAAAATGATGATTATCCTCGTGTTAGCATTAGAAAGTGAATTATAACGTGATAGTCTTAAGAACTTTTGTAACATGTTATGTAAACAAAACCCCGGCGTAAAAAAGCTTTTGCAAGTGCCGTGTCAAATAGACCTGTGCGCCGCCGCCGGTAAATTTCAACAAACGCCGACGCCGAAAGGTAGACCGGCGGCGCGCCGCCGACCCTTTTTTTCACGCCGACAATTCGCGAACTCGAAAATCATTGACTCATAATTTTATCCACAAATCTATGAACATTGTCTATGGTCCGAATATACGACGTTAACTGATTCATGATTTATCACATATTGATCTTTATTTGGTATTAGTGGTTGTGAATTAGATCACTAAGTTAACAAAGTCTTGATATTTTCTCGAAAATCATTACACGACACTCGGAATATAATTCATGGATCCATTCTTGCTTTGTCAACTGGTTATGATTGCGAGCATATAAGTTACAATTCACCATTCGTGGAATGGTCCACAAATTCAAAAAAACACATCCACAGCTTTCAAGATATAGTTGATTCCTTATATGTTAGACACGATTCACCAGTCGAGTCTATCATGTTCATGATAGAGTTCATAAAGTAATAAATCTTTCACATAATCTTAATATACTTACGTAAACAATTACAAAGAATTCAGACTATTATTCATGGATTATTCGCTCTACTCTTTGGTTTTGAAATTTCTATGTGAGCTATTGTGTACAACCGCAAGCAACAAGCCTGTTATTCTTTTGTTAAGATTCAGTGTAATTTTCGAAATTAAATGAAACTGCGCTGCGCACCAAAAATACATTACATAGCCACAATTCATGTCCGTGAAATAATTAACAAAACTATAAGACACGTGACTCTGGGTAAAAAATCCGACGGTAAGCTCAAGACTAAAATATCACGATAACACGACGAGAATTTACGAAAATCGTTGCACAATCGTTCAATTCTTGACTTTTTTAGTCAATAAAGTTAATATAAATCAATGTATCATCAAGTTATGAACTAGAATCATAAAAATATTAAACATATGCAGGTACAACCACCTACTAAACATTTGAGTATAATGGAATCTTTTTTTTGCGTGAACTAGTTTTGTAAAAACACAAAAATTAATTTCAATACGAGGTTTTGAATTTTTTTTCTTGAAGAATAGTTGGGCAGAGTGATCTTGACTTTTAGCGACGTTGGTGCACTGATGTGGCGATGCAGAGGGTAAGATTTCTGGTCGCATAAATTATTAATCGTGTCATCTAGCCCCACTCAGGCAAGATTTTCAGTGGCAGTTGCATCAGCCCGGTATCACAGACAAAGAGGACGTAACACGAGATGAATTTTCGTCACTCGTAGGTAAAACGGTCGATTTAAATTACAAAAATGCGCCATATCAGCGAGCGTGGCGTTAGGGAAAAGATTTTGACACAGAGCTAAATGCGTTACTTAGTTTCTGCACCCATCCGAAAACGTAACCGCCTTTTTAATCTCATGCAAACTAAAACAAATGGGCTGAAATGTGAAACTCATTCTTGTCTAAGTGAGCAAGGCGGGAGTTGTTCACAACCATTTCTTAAGTTACAACACGATGCCGATCTGTGAGTAAGCATATAATAGGATGTTAGTAAATTAATTGATTCGGTGTATCGAATCTGAATAGATGTATGCAATGGATTAGAATTTGAAGATCCTCGAAACTGCTGGAGAAATTGGCGGTGTGCAGGTGCAACGAAAACTAGAGATACGCTCAGATTATTTTCAATCAGACTTGTTTAGTGATCAGCTTCAACCCAACAGGAGCTAAAACAGCAAGTCGTGGAATTATTATGAATTAGAGTAACTATATTTAGGTTTCGTCAGGGTGCAGATCTGTATGATTCCAGCACATCGAGCATACTTTGCATTCAAATCGTACGTTGAAAGAAAATGTAGTGCCATGGAATCGAATATGCCTTATCATCGCTGCGATTTTGTACTTACAAGAAGTAAAAGTAAACGCCAGCCTGTAAAATGAAGTAATCCCAGCAAAGTTCAGCCGGAATTGAACTGGAAATCTGGCTTGTTCCAGTTCGTACACGGGATCCAATGGCACAACCGATTCTAACTAGAATCGGATGTGTCACTGTAGCAGGAATACGAACTGGAACCAGCCCTGATTCCGGTTCATTTCCGGCTGAGCTGAACTGGGATGTGTCTACCTTGAAAGGTATCCTTACACGATAATTAAAAGTGATATTTCTGCGCAGTAATGCCATTAATAACGCCTCCTGTTAGGGTACCTGGTATCTGCGGGAGCGACGGTAAAGAAGACTAAATTGAAACAAAAAACAATGAAACGACAACAAGAATTAATCTCCTCAAACAAAACAAAACCTGTTTTATCGTTGCTTAATTTCCCAAATATAGAACAATAAATAATTATTATGGGTCATTGAAATACAGTCGTTAATCTGCATTCTTCAAATTTGTCAATTGCAATCATTATTTCATGTGAAGTCGCAGTATGCGACATCGACAATTTTTCTATTTCGTTCTTCAAGTTTTACAACTGTAAAAATAGTTCTACCTTTCATTTATTATCTTGCATTTCGCAAGCAGGGTGGGCACTATTAGAGCATCAGTTAAAAAAAATTTGATTTGGTTGCGAGAATTACATTTTGTGCAATGTGTTCAACAGATGTCGCTAGTACATTGTGGGCGATTATTTTTTTAGACGCCGCCAACGCCGCCGCCGGCCAAATATGTCGCTTACGCCGCCGCCGATTAAAAATGCATCGGCGCACACCTCTAGTGTCAAATAAGCGTTTTATGAAAAAAAAAGTGTACCATGAGGAGTGTCTTGAGAAAATTCTTCTGCCTTTCTTAAAGGAGCCTTATGCGGATGGGAAATACGTCTTCTAGCCGGAGAAGACGCTGGAGTATCTTGAGCAGAAAAAGATACCGTACGTGCCGAAAGATTGGAACCCGACCAACTTGCCCCAGTGCCGTCCCATTGAGGATTTTTTCGACTCCTTCAGTGCTCTAGTGTACAAAAATAATTGGCGGGCCAAGGATACGAAGCAGTTGACCACCAGGATCCGGAGTTGTATCCGGAAGATAAACGTCAGTGTCGTCTAGCGCTCTTGTGGGAGCATCGCGACTAAATTGCGTCGTACGACTGACCAGGGCCCCTTATTCAATATTCATTTACGTTTTTTTTAAGAATAAACATTATGTTTTTAATAAAAAAAACCGAATTCGCTGAATTTTTTGTTTCTTAACTACGTGACTGAAAAAATTATCATTTTTTACTGAACAACCTTTACGAGCCTGGAAGAAACGCAGATCATAAAATTGGTTTGTCGAAATTGGCAGAACACAAGGGACCGTTCTCTCTCTTTCTTTCTCTACCTCTACTTCAAAAGATTTAGTAAACAATGAAGCATAATATTTTGAGAGGAAAGAGACCATCGGGAGATGGTGGGCTAGTTATTGAGTCAATCCTTATTCATATCTGAGAGCATCAACAAATAAAAGCTTTTTTTGATATGACACCCTTCCATTGTGTCTCAGATGTGTAAATATAAAACCACTAATTTTGTTTTTGAGCCAAGGGAATCAGCCCTCGAAATAATTTGGAACCCCGTTTTATCGTGGGATTTTGGACCATCACGATGGCCACATTTTTGAGATTTTACAAAGGTTTATAAATTCCCTATCAGTATCAACATAGTCTTAACCTCGCTAAATTTTGGACGGATAGGAAAACCTTTGAAATCGCCGACGCGACTCTCGACGGCTGTTTTATACATCTTATGTATAGACGCTGAATCTCAAGTAAGTTCAGCCGAAAAATGAGCCGGAAATCTGGCTAGTTCTAGCTCGTATTCTGGCTCCAGTATAAAGACTCGCCATCTGCAGAGAGAATAGAGAGAGACGAATAGTGAAAATCAGTCAAAACGGCAACACTTCCTTTATTTCAACACTAGTAATGTGGCAACCGCTTCCAAAGACAGCACGTTAAATGACTCCTATTATATTTTGAAAACGAACTGTATGGCGATCGTTTGATTTGTTTCACAAATGATGAACATTTCGATTCAGGGAAATGAAATAATTCTAAAGCTCGTTTTTCATAATACATATAACGTAGAATGCATATTACAACTAACATTTGACTAAATTCTGTTGAAAGTTTCTGTTTTATTTTGTGATGAATGTACAATACTTATCTACTCCAACTCAGGCATGATTAATGTTTATTTCACGATTGGTCTGCTCAATAGGGTATTTTTGGATTCACACTATTCGTCTCTCTGCCTACTCTCTCTGGCCATCTTCATCTTAGGTCAACTCTATCTGTGGAATAGGAATTTGTCTCATTTTCGCAGTACACACACTTGCATTACATTTACATTAAATCACAGTGGGTAGTACTACCCATACTACCCACGTTATCCGCCGACCCTGCAAAGTTGCAATATGTATGAACGTATATGTACACGAAATAAGACACGCACAAAGATTCTCCACCTGATTTAATTTGTCAAAAATTCATTCATTTACATTCTGGATCACTGTGCATTGGTTACAGCAGCGTCTATTTTCTTTAATAAACGAATTAGTTCAAATGCCGCTGTGCGGGTCTTCTTTGCGTGTATGTATTATTTACGCCAAATATGAGCAGAATTGATTCACAAATAAAAAAGTTGTTCATATAGCGTTTTAAAATATTATATATGGACTAGCTGGGGGCTACTTTGCGCACTTCTTGAATTCGATATAAAATAGAAATCAACCAATTTTATTTACTTTTATTGAAATATCATCAATTCACACTAATATCAGAGGTCTTTCCAACAATAAAACATGACCCATTTATCGCATTTTATAAAATGAGGGATTCATTTTAATTTAACATTTATAACGTTGATCGTCAGAAAAAAAAACCTGTGTGGGTTGACTCTGCATATTGTTTTTCGGATAGAAAAAAGGAAAGTGATTAAAAATGGCATTTTCCGTTTCTCTCTAGTATGTCAAAATTGAATTTTAAAAGCAAGAAGATTTTTGTATTATGAGTTATAAAAAATAGTCCCACGATAGGATTGAAAATGTCGCAAAATAAAAAGTGAAATAATTATGACGTACATTTGAGTAATAAATTGATGGCGTAATTAGTACACAAGGCCCATGTTCTCAAGTTATGCAATTTTTAAGTCAAGAATTCTGAAATAACGGTTCGAAACCAGTTTTTTCACAGCCAAGATCACATTATTTCACAACCACTAACTTTGGAGGTTCAATCAAAGATAAACTCAAGATAGAATGGTCAAAGGTCTTACATGTACCATCTAAATGTGACCCCTCGATGAACGCGGTTCACAAAATGACAAATCAATACAAAACTGAAGCGGAGCTTTGCGAAAAACGACACACGCATCCATGACAATCAGTTATTACGAAAATAACAATATAGTTGTGATTCGTTGGTTGGGCCACAGCCTATGTCCAACTAACGAATTTAATTCGTTAGTTGGACCGACTGACAAATCGTCGCTGTTGTGCTATCTTATGACAAGCGCCCTTTTGCACATTTCGAGAAAACCGATTTTTAAAGTTTGAAATTAAATATCATGAAACTTATAAATGGTAGAAACAATTCATAGAAGACAATTGATGCTTCTATCTATTCTCTATTAGTCTCTAAAATATTACGAAGATCGAATAACTATATTGAGAATTTTTATTAAAAATGTAAACACAAGTCGCACTAACACGTGTCATAGGTGTGTATTGATGACAAAATTTGTATGACATGTCATAATTGTACATGGAAAATTTTCTATACAAATAAAGCATCAATTATTAACTTTTATTGATATCTTCGGCTCTATTGCGTCTAGAAACAATCGGTGAGATGCATTTTGAAGAAAATTGGTCCAGGAATCTAGAAAAAATAGTATTTTTTGGTTACAGTGTTGCCAAATATGCAATATTTTGAATTTAAAGCTAAAACTGCATTTTTCTTGAAATACTTCTATTTTTATTTCGAAAATTATTATTCCATTGCGTTCCTCAAATTTTTTTACATATAAAAAATCTAAAACTTCTATATAACTTGAGCCAGTCTCAAGATACAGTGATTTGCAGCAAAAAACTGATAATTTCTCATCCTTTTCCTCGCTATACCTCAGTAATTAAGCAAAATTTTAAAATTCTGAGAACGCCATTTTGCGGAGAATTTTCAGTTTGGTAATGTGGCATATCTAACTCAGTTTACCCCAAAATGGCGTTTGTCATAAGATAGCACAACAGCGACGAAATGTCAAAAACTCTCCAAAGAAGACATTAGTAGTGTATAAGATTGTTAAATAGATTGTCAAAGTCAATTTGACATGAGATTTTACGTTCAGATGCGTTTTAGTTGGACAACGGTCCAACTAGCGGAGGTCCAACTAAAAAGCGGTCCAGTTAAAGTGTCCAACCAGCGAATCACGACTGTACATTTTTCAACAGAAAAATAAACAAACTGAGCTTTTCATAGTTGGTAATTAGTTGATGTCCCTTCGTTAAATTTCTGCTATTGATAATGAATTAGTAAATTAGTCACTAACTGACTGATATATTTTTCGTCAGATTCATCAACAAAGTACCTTTGTATTACATTGTGCGGAAGAATAAGGTGGATGTTGAACTCTACGAATCTCCTTATTCTTAATTATTTTGTTTATATTATTCGCGGAGTGAGGGAAATCTAGAGTCTGTATACAATATAGAGTCCCGTACAGAGGAATGCGTAACACTGCGTAGAATACAGACTATTTATTTTTTCTGGCAACCGGAATATTTGCTGTAACTTTGAGTGACTGATCACATTACAAAATAAATTCATACTGAATGAAAAATTAAGCAATTTTATCGTGGCAAACGGAGCATCCCAGCGAAAACCATTTCAAACATTATTTCATATGAATTATTCAATGCTATTTAATCAATGAATAACGTGTTTAAATTTATTCAAAGAATTCGAGCCAACGCAGGACTCGGATTTTTCTTCGATGAACTTGCCACTCGAATAGAACAGTAACAAAACCATGTCACTGTGACAGAACAATAATAACCATTTGCACTGAAGTACAATGTTATACTATAATACCACAGCAAGACTTGTACAGTAACTAGAGTTGGTTATGTATTGATTTTTATTTTTTTAATGTTATTTAACAAATCATTTCGTTCCACGCATTTAACATTTAATGCTAATTTACTGTAATATTGTTTGTTGGAAACTGAAATTAATTGTTACTTGAAATTTTAGTGTAAATTTATTGCAAGAACACTGCTTGAATAACGTCCAATTGCTCTTCAATTTAAAGATAACTTGAAGTTGCTTACTGTATCACAGTTCATGTCTGAAATTCCTTCATCATCCTATAAGTCGGACGATATAAAATGGTTAATGAACTTAGGCATCCGTAAATCAAACAAATCAAATCAGATCAAAAAGAGTATAATGAAGTTCCTTTTTTTCAGGTGGATCTTGTGGAGTTGAAGTATTCTAAAGATTTTTGACGATAGCGTGTTCGATTACTCAGAACATAATCAGGAATTGCAGGATACATTCTTAAGAGTGTCCCGAAACATTATACTGTTTGTGAGGCATGCTTTACACCATGTATTAGTACGACCCCATTTTTAAAACAATTTACAAAGTATATTATCCTTAAAGATTTTAGTGGCAAAGCACTATTGTAACACTAAACAACAGAAGTTGTTTATTTGTTTATTAACACTCATTAAATCATTTACCATAAATATCTTTGAAGAAGAATGTTAAGATATAAGATAATCGAGCGTTTTGTAAAGTTCCGTTTGGGAATTTATCAACAATGCAAAAAAGGGAAAATAAGCCTGAGAGTCGTTCAATGGCACTGTAGGGGTTCGGCGAATCAATTGAAATATGCATTCATCATGTTCTTGTTAACTTGCTGATTTTTGTAAGCAATATAAGAAATGAGGAAAGGTAAATATATAAACAAATAGTTTTTTACTCCTATTATTGTAATATTTTTCCTGCCAATAACAATACTCCCCTTGCGAGCACGCATGAGGACATAGCTAAAGAAGTTTGTTTGTTTACTTTGCACGATAGGTAGCCGGTGACATGTTCGATTGGTAGATTTGGCTTCATTCTGTGCGAGCCTTTACATAAGTAAACAACGCCTTTGGGGAAATCGTTACAGAGATTCACCTGGTAAGGATACGAAGTGTTAGGAACGGACGAGCTCGCATCAATGATTCTGGCCATCAGTCTTCTAGAAATAGGTCTTTTGTAATAAACATAACTGAACAACAAATTTTACTCGTCGATTTGTTTCATAATAAGATTGTTTGCAACTTTGATTTAATTCGTAATCATAGCATTTTGTTGACGCTTTCTAAAAATTATCGATGCCTATTACCGAGGGGGTAGCAAATGCTAACTATTATTGAGTTCAACGGTTCACAGTTAATGATCCATCTTTTGTTAATCGTTTGTATGGGACCTAGTAATCTTGAGTTTATCTTTGGTTCAATGTCTTCGAAAAAATTATACAATAGAATATAGAGCATTTCTTGAAAAAAATAATTTGGTTTTTAATCCTCCTGGAAATAATTATGGAGAATAAACTCAAAACATTATTGAGAGACTTGGTAACAACATTTTTTGCAAACACAAGAATCTTCAAGTGCAATCCTGACGTACTAGAAACAAACGGAAAATGCCATTTTTCATCATTTTTCTTCTTCTTTCCGAAAAACAATATGTAATTTCATTACGCTCAAGATTCTCTATTTTGTCGAGCAGTCTCATTTTACGAGCCTCTAACCGCTATTATCGACCCTTGAAGCGTTTTGTTTGTTTGAGTAAACAGTGTTTAGAAAAAAGTCAAAAGATATATGCAACATGGTTAGAATGCATGGCTCTACAAATGTCAAATGTATAATAAAACTAATAAAAGTGGATCTGTTAGAATATATTGAAAAACTAAAGTGTGCAAAGTAGCCCCACATATCCAAAGTAGCCCGACGGTATTTTTTTTTCTTTCTGCAAAAATTAAATGCTTTCCTGAAAAAAAACAGCTAAAGGAACGAATCTATTGGTATCATACCATTTACTTCTTTGACATTGTTTACAAGGAATTGATAGAATATTGAAGCAGAGAAAACGGAATTTGATTTTAGCCTTATTAACTTTACCATTTGTATTTCAGGTTGACGAACACTTAGTCAATGAGGGTATTATTTACCAAATTCCAACAAGCGGATACCACAAAGACGAGCTATAAATCTACTCACCTTTACCTCATCATCGTACCAAAAATGTTATTTACAAATATACTCTAACTAAAATTCTTCGGAAAATTGAAAAATATACACTTCTTTAGTTTTTTTTATTTTTTCTCCACAAAACTTACATTATTTTTTCTTCACAAAACTCACAAAGGCCAAAACAGATTAGCCTGCACGAATTCACAAATGTATTATACAATAGGCATATATAATTGATTCCATAATAAAAGTTCTGAATAGTTATCAAATCAAACAGCTACTGTGTAATAATTCGCACGCGATCACTAATGGAAATGGTTTCGTTTTGTCTTTCGTAGTACGTTATCCTTCCTTCTCTTAATTTTGTATTTAATGATATTACTGGTAAATATAATTACAAATTCCTTTCGTGTACCTCCATTTATAGAATTATTTTGTGTTCTATGGTTGACACAACCCGAAATCACAGCTAATCTCTAGATTTAACATTTCATTCACTTTTAGGGTTTACTTAGTTTCACTATCTGTTGAACACCTGTATCCATTAGAACAACAATGAACCAAACGGAAGGAATGATTTGGTCAAGTAAAATAAGGCTAGTACAAATATAGTATTTTGTTGCAATGTCTCCCTACGCTATAGAGACTATTAAAAAAATTTGAAAGACTAAAACCGTTTTAGGCTAAGTAGTTCGCTACACAGTTACGCCCGCATCGTTACTAGTCTTTTTGTTACATCCACACAACTCCAAAAAGTATTCATAGACCTTGAAATTTGGTGATACCTATTTTTACACGGTATGTACATTTATTCCTATGATATCAAATAATAACTCGCTTCTATGTGAATAACGAACAATTGAATTTTGTTTGTTTTAAATATAAAACTAAATAAAGTACAAAAGTATTTTTGCTACATGCAAAAATTCCATTTATAGCAATTGAGATTTCAGTCTCGTAGTATATACTGATAATTGAACAAATTCTAAAATGAATGTAAAATAAAGTATCGTCAAATTTTGAGGTTTACAATGTTGGGTCACTTCATATAAATGTTATGGTAGTCAAATAATATGCACTGTGCTTCTAAGATCATATTTTGTTCCGTATCGAATGTCCAGCTTTAACTACAGTATGCAGGGTTTACTGTTGTTCTTCGTTGTGTAAAATGTAAAGTGTTTTTTTTATATTTTGAATCAGTTCCAATGCTGTGCTGCGTTTATGTCTGGTAGCAGGCATCGTAATTTTCACTATTATGAGATTTAATGTACAGTGAAAACCGGTTTTATCAGCCCCTTGGTGAATTTTAGGCTAATAAAACGGGGTCATTGACAAAGTCGGTATTAATATTTTCCTTTATTTTTAATAAACCAAAGCTCTTAAATTATTTTTCTTTAGTTCCTAGATATAGCCTCATGACCCTTTCTGATTATTTCGTTCAAATTTCCCTCAAGGGGCTTTGACAGTGCAAAATTTAAAAAATAAAATAATTTTATTTTTGCATATTTTGGATCTCTAATATTAGAAAAATATGCTCAAGAAACGATTTACTCGAATTCAACCTGGTTCGTCTGCTAGAGCCCATCAAACTACCAACTATCTATTTTCATATGAGGCTGACAAAATCGGGTCAAAAAGCTGATAAAACAGGGGGCAGACAAATACGGGGGCTGCTAAAATCGGGTCTTCACTGTATCATTCTAACACTTTCTACTTTTTCTGGTTGGCGGATTGACTATGGGACCATTCATAACTTACGTAACGCATTTAAGAGGGGAGGGGGTACGACAAATTGTGACATAAGGAAGAGGGGTAGCAAGCTAGAACGTTACGTAACATGTTTCTATCGAAGAAATTTTTTTTTGAAGAATTTGTTATGCAATAGAGCAATTTGTGACATGGGGGGAGAGGGGAGACAATTTTGGGCAATTTTTGCGTTACGTAATTTAGAAATAGTCCCTATGTGCAACACGCATGTGCCAAAAATGTTCGCTTCTTAATATTATTTTCTGACTTCTGTTTATTTCCACGAAAAGAGTTAAAAATACGTCAAGACTTTTTCTTATTTTGGATGAAAAGGTGATTTTTATGATATTCGTAGGGACACAAATCATTTTATTCGGAAAATATAAACATGCCCTTTTCCCTAATCACGTTAGAGAGTGATAATTCCAATGACTGTTTGGATAAACCGCACCGTGTCACAACTTCCAAGGTCCAAGAATTACAACAGATTATAAAGTTTAAAAAATATATCACGGTGTTCCTAAAACCGTTATTAACTAAAAAAATGATCATAAATTTGGCATACGGCATTCGAAAGATACAGTATCCAAGCATCTTCTCAGTGAATTTCAAAATGATCCATCGAGGGATTCGAGAGATATGGCGATTTGAAGTTTTATGATACGTTTCATAAGGCTACCAGCAAACACCCACGGGTTTGGTCCAATCTCTATAAACAAAAAAATATTTGTCTACTTATTTAGTAAATGGCATTCGAAAGATATAGTAATCAAGTATATTCCTTGCAAGTTTGAAAATATTTCATTGACGGAATCGAAAGTTATAACGGTTTGGATGTGGTATGCGGTCATAGATGGGTTTTCTACCAGACTTCAAGCGTGAATCCATGTTGGTCCATTGACTATTTAGATCGGTTATACATGTCGCGATTTTTAAAGGAAACCCTTGCGATTTAATTACATAAATATAATGTACAAATGGTGTTATTTATATGGCGCACTGAAAAAATATGAAAATAGGGTTGTCTACCAAACGTTAAATATAATGTGTAAATTAAAAAAAAATAGATGAAAGTTGGAATGTTTACTTCAAAAGGCCATATCTCAATGGTATGTTGACTGATTCTAATTATTTTTTCATTATTGAACAGATAGACGTTTCATCGTTAATTTTCATCAAGGAGAATATAAAATATAGTTGCCTACATAAACAATATAATTGGTCTCAACTATATGTATTATAATTATTTAGTGATTATTTTTGTATTAAAAATAGCGGCCTATCAATTTTTATATACTAGTTGATTGCAATTGCTGTTTACTACAAATTATGGATATATGAAATGTTAAAACTAACACAGTCGTGATTCGCTGGTCGCTCAATTTTTAACAGGAGCCGCTTTTTAGTTGGACCTCCGCTAGTTGGTCCATTGTCGTCTGAATGTCAAATTCTCATGTTAAATTCAATTCGACAATAAAACTGACAATAGTTAGAGATATGAGCAGATGAACTTGTACTAATAACATCCCATTTGATCCCCCTGCTAATAACATCCCCCAGTTTTAACATCTGTCAATCCAACCAGCGAATCACGATTGTACAAAATTTCCAACAAAAACCGTATCATAACATAAATTGATTTGAATCAGCAAATACCTTCATATTGTTGAATATATGTAATGAATTTATGGTTTTATTTTTCCATGATTTGTAGTTTGCGTTCGTTGCATTCAACTAATGTATAGAAATTGATAGGTCGTCGTTTTGAATATAAAGATATTTACTAAATAGTGATAATACATATAGTTGAGGATAATTAAGTTGTCTATTGTTTGAAGTAGCAAACTCTATTTTATATTCTTCTTGATGAAAATAAACGATGAAACGTCTACCTGTTCAATAATGAAAAAATAATTAGAATCATTCAACATACCATTGAGATATGGCCTTTTGAAGTAAACATTCCAACTTTCATTTATTTTTTTTTAAATTACACATTATATTTAACGTTTGGTAGACAACCCTATTTTCATATTTTTTCAGTGCACCATATTAATAACACCATTTGTACATTATATCTATGTAGTAAAATGGTAAGGGTTTCCTTCAAAAATCGCGACACGTATAAACGATCTAAATAGTCAATGGACCAACATGGATTCACGCTTGAAATCTGGTAGAAAACCCATCTATGACCGCATACTACATCCAAACCGTTATAACTTTCGATTCCGTCAATGAAATATTTTCAAACTTGCAAGGAATATACTTGATTACTATATCTTTCGAATGCCATGTACTAAATAAGTAGACAAATATTTTTTTGTTTATAGAGATTGGACCAAACCCGTGGGTGTTTGCTGGTAGCCTTATGAAACGTATCATAAAACTTCAAATCGCCATATCTCTCGAATCCCTCGATGGATAATTTTGAAATTCACTGAGAAGATGCTTGGATACTGCATCTTTCGAATACCGTATGCCAAATTTATGGTCATTTTTTAGTTAATAACGGTTTTAGGAACACCGTGATATGCGTCATACAGTCCAAGGCATTTATGATGCACAAGGCGTACAATGAGGACGTCAGAAGATCCGAAAACAATTTGTCGTACTCGAACTTCTTTTAATCCCGGACTACGTCTTAGCATTCCAGAATCAATGTTATAATGGTTACAAAAACCCGAACATTTCGATGTAGTAGCCTTTGTTGTTTCACAAGTATGTTTTCAGAGTTTCTGGATATTATAGACTTTGCGTTACCCCCTGTTAACAGGAATAAGTGATCAACATATTTCTAATCCTTGATTTAATAGAATATTAGGAAATATGGATTATATAGCATACCGCAAACAAAGGCCTAAACTTCGCTACTATTTGAAGTATGCTCTCTCCATGGAGTTAGTATGCTCGGATATATTTAGTACTACAAACCATGAGTCGTAAACTGCTTGAACTATGCAATCTGTTAAACAGCAGATCTTTTTTGTTTATATTGTAACAATAATGTCTGCAAGCAAAACATGTTGGCAGTGTATTTTTTTTTTTAAAACATATCTATACTCTGTGACAACTCATGATACTCACCAAGCTCAATCGCACTCCAGCAAATAACGTTTGTGTTTCATTTTTGAGTGTTGCCTTATCTTCTCATCAACTTGCTTGCATTTCAAATACTTTATAAATAGGAATATATGGGAGTTAATGTGGCAAGAAACGCTTAAATTTATAAATATATTATGCAGCTCTTTTATATAAGATTTTGAAATACAAGACACGTAAATTTCTCAATACAGTTATTAATAATAGGGCCGATTTTCTCTTCGAGTGTACGTTTTCCATATATGCCTTCAGACTCTGATTCGACTTTTCTTTGATTAAAGAACTTTATTTAAGACATGTAGGCTCTGAGTTTCCGCTATATCAACTATATTGTTTTTGTTTTGCTTGCTACTTTGTTTTTCATCTGTAGTAGGAGAGGAGGAAGAAATGGTGAGGTATGATAATTCTTGTCCTAATATCTAAAAATTTACATTGTATGCGAATAATAGTACAGTCACTTCCATTTGCGTACTGGTCAAATTACAATTGATTTGGAAAGCTATATTACATGATATCAACCTAGCAAAGTTACAAGCGTGACGGTGAAACGCAGTGCAGTGAATGGGACTGATCCATTAGTTTGATACTAGCAAGATTAACCAAAAATCTGTATTACTACGGCTTTATTTCAAAGAAAGATGTCACATTTTGCTATGAAAGCATAATGGGGCAAGCAACAATATGTCTCATTCGATGGAGGAAGCGCTTGTTGTATACATTTTTTTTATTTTGCGAGAACTATTAAAGAACTACTTACGAGAGAAAACCGTTAAAGTTAAGATGCTGGTTGGAAATCGTAATCTTTTGATAATTAGAAAACTCTATTAACGTTTGAAATAACCTGTTTAACTTAACACTCTGTGCTAAAGTGAGTGCACTTAATTTGATTCGATATTACTTGCTGAGTAGCGATTTACTTTCATTCCATGTAAAAGCAAACAATAATTACTGCTTTTGTTTGTTGCATACAATTGTTCAACTTTTGGGGTATCAGTGGATGAACTGTCATAATTTTGACTTACTATACCAAGGAACACTAGTCATCGTTTCTGGTACATTTTTTCTGTAAGTGTAAAGCTAGTAAAAAATCAACGAATGGTGTGATTTCAAGAGCCCGCTTGATCTGTCGTTATATTCCATTGCGGTTTGTCGTGGAGGAATTGCTAAAAATACATATCGGATTAAGATTCTTAAGCGTAAGATGGCACGGGAGCATGCATCAATCACGAAAATTTAATAGTGTAACAGAACGGAACGAAATAATGCATGTCCCAGATATTCTTATACTTCTGAGATATAACGTTAAAATTCATATTTTTGGCGCGTTAAATTGAAATTTTCTGGCGTCGCAGATAAATAATTTGCTTTGAGTGTATGCAACAGAATTCTCTTGAAGAATTTCTATATATTACTTCAGGTTGACCTGTATTCAAACAAAAATCAAATAGGGCAGATTACACACTTAATTGTTTGATGCGTTTTGGGGCAGATTATACACTTAATTTTGGGGCAAGTTGATACAATTTTTTCAGTTGATTCTAGCGCAAAATATGGAATTAGGGTAACTAACCTAATTTGCACTGTAGTTTCTCTGCACTTGTTTGGTTTGATGCAAGAATTACATTCCTTTGGTTGTCTGTTAACTTTCAATATCATTAGTTCAATCCAAATGTTTAAAATTAAAAAGAATCCAGTTTTAAAAAATATCATCGAAAACGTTTAATATTTCAAAGATAGCCGGTTCCTCTTGGTGGACATTTTCAAATTGGATTTAAATATACAATTGCGTTATTTTGTATTTATTCAGTTAGTTTATCTGATTTGATATTAGGCATGTTACGTGTTTGAAAAGGTTTCTTTGTAATGTGTTATCTAAATTATTGTGGAAGGGTCCGAAATGTGAAAAAATCATGCTGGAGAGAAATGTCACTTTCGAGTTTATGCCAATGCATAAAACATCCATTGGCATTTTTCTTTCAAGAACTGTAATTTTGGAGCAGAACTTTTGCATGTATTGCATTTAAAAACCTGTTTTAATCCACCTAGTGGTGCAATTGTGCCTTTCTCATTTATCCAAACTATGATTTAATGCCTGGTTACGTTCAATATAACATTGTGGAAATGTCTAATACATTCTTATCATACTTGATAAGCATATATAAGTGCACGACTCTCACGAACCTGATAAGCAACATGTCGACACTGACATGCTTGAAACAAACAAAAATATAATATTTATATAGCTTAATCAGCGTGAGTTCAATGTTGTCTTCATGTTAACTTCATGGTGGAGAGGGGAAGGGATATAATTAGTGCGAGGTGGAGGATGCGTCGGGAACCACATAACTTATTTTAATATACGGGAGGGATAAAGGGAATGCAGGAAGGAGGTAGGTCTGAGAGGGGGGGGGGGGGTGAGAGGTAGCAGGTGGAGGAGTAGATGAAGAGTTCAACACCGAACTTTATATTATACCTTCCATTTGAGACTAGTTTAATGAAAATTGGTTCAGTCATCACCGAAGTCGCTTTAGATCTGAAATATGTCCGGAACCCGGAACTTCCAGAATTATCGATAGTGGACAATATATTCCAATAATCTTTGATTCAGCATCAGTGATATAGGCCTGCGAATCGAAGTAATTTGATGTTCATTTCAATAGGTTTTAAACCTATGAGGTATTACGATTGTACCGGTTCATATGAGAAATTACTATGTGACCACAATAACCAACCTGTAACTCAGAACTGAAAAAAAAAATCAATAGCAGTCATTGGGGGTATTATATCTTTCATTTGAAATCAAGTTTGTCGAAATCGGTTAAGAGTTTGCTGGAAAATAGGTGTGACATTAGCTCGGGAACTTGATGAGTTCCCCGGGGGCATCAAGATCCGTTGTAGATGACCAATGTGGTCAAAACTACTTTGATTGGTCATTGGTGATCTAGACCCGCAAATCCAAGTAATGTTGAACGTATTTGAATTTGTATTACATCATTCGGACATCAAAGGGTTACCAGTTTATGTGGGAATTTGCTGTGTGACCGCACTCTTCAATCCGTAACTCCGAAACCGCAAGTCCGATCAACTAAAAATTCAATAGCGTCTTATGGGAGCGTTATACCGCTAAGTTTGTGTAAATCGGTTCAACCATCTCTGCGAAAATTGAGTGACATATGACACACACATACATACATACAGACATTTTGCGATCTCGACGACATGAATCCAATTGTGATATGACGTTGGCTGGAAACGTGACATTTTTTTATGAACGTCATAAGCTTACAAACTTTCACGCTGCTGCCCGAGCAGGAAATTTCATGGTTGGTATACGTATGAATGTCGTTTAATGAATGTAATGTCTTTGGTGTGCGTGACTGCCGCCACACAGCAGTTTTGTTTTCGGCCACCAGGACTGGAAGAAGTCATTTCGAATGTCATTTTTATGAGAAAGTTCGGGAAAAAATCAACACAACAGCATCGGTGCAAGTTTGACTACAGCTGCTGTGCATGTAAACGGACGAGAGAAAAGCAAAAACGTTCATGCTGCTAAGCGTGCCTGTTGAATGTTCGTGAAAGTTCGGTTATTCGGCTTGGTGCCGTAGTTTGGTTTGGTTCACTGACAGTTGCAAATGTATGTGCATGGCCCGTGTGTCTAACTTTCGTCATCCGTTGCGTTGGAACTGTTGCAAATAAATTTCATAGCAGCGGTTCAAAATGAATGTAGAGAACGACATTCATGGCATATATTTGCTAGATGGATATATACACCCCCTGCGCATTGTAAACACTTTCTCAATCATGAAGAACATGCGCTTCTAATTTAGTGGTGAATATAGCGATAAAATTGATAATCGTATAGCTTCGCTCTCATAATAATGCTATTCTAGCAAAAAATGCCAATTGCTAAATAAACAAAAACAACTAATTCATCACAATTTATGTACCAAATAATTCCACCATGTTCTATACTAATCTCATAGCGTATAGATAACAGTGAGCAGTAGAAATTTATTGTATGTTCCTTTGTTTAGAATAGTTTCTATAATTAGTATTTCACGACAAAAAGTGTTTACAAATGGCGACTCAATATCAATCATAATCAGGGCCGCAGATAGAAAATACGCACCTGGGGGGTCCAACGTACGGGCCCCCACCACTGTCTATTGCCTGACTACAAAAAAGTCAATGTTTGAAATCCATTGGAGTTCACTGATATTATGTGTAGTGCACTGAAATTTTATGTTTATGTACCAGTATTTTGCTCCAGTTGTTTGTAGTGCCAATAAAGAAAAAAACGTAGAGTTTTTGTACTTTGGGAGTTTTTAATACCTCTTCGACAGTTTCGGTGACTTTGAAAAGCGCCATTTTTGTCAATAGTATTTATAAAAGTAAGGAAATGGCAAGATTAAAAATGTAGTAATCACAAAATTTAAAAATATTTAAACGGCGATCAACGGCAAAAGATAAAAAAACAATAGGCAAACTATATATTAAAAGAATATACAAAAGTGCCAAAAACAACAAAATCAACAAATGTTCAATCGAGAAAAACCAAAACAAAACATATACAAAATTGATAAAGGAAAACAGGAAACTAGAAAAATATATTGAGAAAATTAAAAAAGTCGAACGTTATTGAACAAATGGTGAAAATAATGAAAAATCGATAAGAAAATAGAAAAAAATTTAAGAATCAATGAAAATGAAAAAAAAACTACTAAAAGAATACAAACATTAATATAAAAAATGCATAAAACTGGAAAACTCGATAAATCAAGAATAAAAAATTTATTTAACATAAAACAAGACAAATAAAACGTTAAGAATACATAAAACAAGAGGAGTAAATATAAATGACAAGAATAAAATAACCATAGAGAAATTAAAAAAAATGAAAGAACCAGAAAATTTCGAAAAACTGTATTGAAGTATTGGACAAAAACGGAGCAAACAAACAAAATGGAAAACAAAATATAGTAGAAAAAGCCAAAAAAATGGAGAAATTAACACGAAAAAAAATAATAAAATGGATATTATTTAAAGAATATAAAAAGCACTATAAATGAAATTTGAAATAAATTCAAACAACGAACTAAATGTAAAGTTAAGAAAAAGTGCGCATAGTGTCAAGAAAAGATAAATCAAATATTTTTTAGGGAAATAAAAAAAATCAACGTATAGGAAGAGGGTCAACAGAAAAAGTACTTTCAAAATAAATTAAATGGAAAACATGAAGAAATAACAATAACGAAAATTAATTTTAAGAAAAAATTAGGGTAAGGTGGGGCAAATCCGACCTAGTAAATGGTTTTGGCTGTAAAATTCTCATTTTACATCGAATCAAGGCGTTTTATATACCAAATTAAAGGTTAGACTCCTGTGCAACTTTCTGTATATAGCATATTATTTGGATCTTCGGAATATCTTGAGATACAAGCGTTTTACAAAAATCTTCATTTTTGCTGTTTTCAAAAATGGTGGGGTAAACCCGACCCCCTATGTTTTTGGTTGATTTAGTACAGATATTACTCAAATTTTATGGGTTTTCAATGATAAATCAATCAATGTTGTGTTATTGTATTGTAACATGAAGAAAATGGAGCTCAATATCAATCTTGGAATGCTAAAATCACGAGCAGTAGCACGTAATGATATTCCCATTTGCATCGGAGCAATTGCTTGACGAATACTATAATCATCACGTTTTTTGTGTCTTTCGTTTGTAATTATGAACCATTTTGCATGAAAATAATAAATAATAACAGTAAAAATATATTTCAATTTGATAAATAAAAATTTTCTTAGCAAAAAAGCGGTCGGATTTACCCCAATATTTAGAGGTCGGATTTGCCCCACCGCGTCATTTTTCATTACGATGCAATTAAAAAATATATGAAAAAGGTTGAACTAAATTCATCTATGCACTTTGTAGGACTTAAATAAAAGAATTTAAATCCACTTACATTTATTATGCAGTCACTTTAACAATCAGAAATATCCTGTAGTTAATAATGCACAAAAGTCAAATCAAAAGTTGTAAAAACACACTTTTTGTCGTATGAGCATCTCAATGTAGACTAATAAAATGCTGTCATACCACCATTAAGATTATTTTCGATGCTCTACACGACAACATTGATATTAGTTTGCGTAGTGCTTCTGATTTTCGGTAACAGAGGGGAGTCGGGTTTACCCAACGGTCGGATTTGCCCCACCTTACCCTATAAAAAATAAAGAAAATTATATTCAATGAACAATGGGAATAAATAAAACTAGGAAAAATGGAAAGCTAAAAACTAGAAAATGAGGAAGAAAATAGGAGAAAGGCATAAATTAAACAACAAGACAAATTTGAATGAATTTGAATAAGTAAAATTGCTTTTGGAAATGCAAAAAAAATATGAAAAAAGGAAATAGAAAAAGGCCATTACAAGAATAACTGTAGTAAATAGACAAATTCTAAAAATTAGATGGAATGACAAAAGAAACAAATAAAAAAGCAGGGTATTAAAATATGAAACAATAAGAAAAATAAAATAAAGAAAGCAGAATTTTCTCGAAAAAATGCGAATAAAATTAAATAACTATAAACTAAAGTAAGTGATTGTGATAGCAATAGAAAAAAAGCAAAAGTAAGGAACGTAAAAAGATGGATAAAATAAAAGTATGCAAATAGATAAAAAGGCAGAATCGTTCAATTGAAGAAATACAAATACAATCTACAACTTGAAAAAATAGATCAATAAAATTTTAACAAAAAAAATCCATGTGGGATTAAAAAATGGAAAAAAATGAGAAACATGGATCAAATTTCGAACAAGGGTTTTGGTTGGATTTTACGCTATGCTGGTTTCGAAAACATTCATAATCCTATAAAAACATGAATTATTCACTATGCTATATTTCACCCTAAGGAGAAAAATTGAGTAAACACCAAAATTTCTCACCAGGACGAAAATTTTTGGTAAAAACCAGTCTTTGCACTTGAAGAGCACAAATCCTTTCTTATTACTTGGGTTCGTTTCGACTTCATCTCTTCTTCTCTGTACCCTTATCAACCAATATTAAGAATCATGTTAAAAAGATTGTATAAAAATTTGGGAGTGGATATCAAAATATTTTGCGAGATATTGCAATTGTAAACTTAAAACAAGGTAATTTTACACTATACGCCCAGTGATAAGCCTGTTATAATTGAAATATCTCATAAAATACTTCGAGTTCCATTCTGAAATTTTCACACAATCTTCTCGATATAATTATAAATTATTTGAAAAGTCAAAAAAAAAATCTTCGGCGCGGCCCAAAAAATTTTTTGCTTCTAACATTTGTAGAACACATAAATTACATAAAAAACAAATATTTAAAAAAAAATTCCGGTGAGATCATGCGAAAACGCAGCTTTTTGTATTTAATGCTTTTCTAAGTTAATCAAGGATTGAAAAATGTTCAACTTTATTAAATTTATGAAATTTAATTAAATATTTTATAAAGTTCCAAAACTCATAACTTGAAAAACAAATCAAATTCAGCCAAAGCCTAAAATTCGTTTAAATAGCTTTTAGCTAAAGAATGCAAAAAACTGGGAGGGAACTAAAATTGTAGTTGTAAATCTGACGTGGAATGACTCGCATTCTACAAATTCGAGACTTTTTGGTGGAATCCAAGTGTTAGAAGCAAAAAAAATTTAAGCCGCCCTGGAAATATTTTTTTCTATAACGTAAGTATATAAGAAAGATTATTTGAAAATTTCAAAATGGAATTTGAAGTATTTTACGAGATATTTCAATTATAACAGGTTTACCACTGGACGTTTAGTGTAAAATTGCCTTGTTTTAAGTTTATAATTGTAATATCTCGCAAAGTATTTTGATATACACTCCCAAAGTTTTATATAATCTTTTTAACATGATTTTTAATGTTTTAAGAGAAAAATATGTAAAAAAAATTTGGTCCAACTTTAAAAAAATCAATTTATTTCAAATAATTGCAAATTTCATAAATTATATAACAAAAAATATTTTTTTGTAAATTTTTTTTGGTAAGCTCATTTAAAAATGCAACTTTTTTTATTCAATGTTTTTTTTTCCATATATCGAATCGTTTCCGAGTTATCAGTGATTGAAAAATGTTCAATTTATTAAACTTCAAAAGCTCAAAAACTAATAACTTGATAAAAATATCATATACAGCAAAAACAAAAAATACTTGTCAAATATTTCTAGCTAAAGAATGCAAGAAAATTTTTTGGAAAGAATCAAAATTTTGTTTATAAATCTAACGTGGAATGACCCACATGTACAATTTCTGGCAGGCAGGTGGTCAATGTTGTGACTTATTTGGCAGTCAGTATCTTCAACCAAGGATTTTCATCGATCTTACAAGCTATGGAGGTGATGGGAATTACCTTGGGGACTGAAGCTGAAAGATGTGCTACTCAACTCGACGGTGAACGTATCACTCGCTCTGAACGCAAAATGGGTGTCGCGAAAAAACAGGCCCGAATTCAACAGAGAGAGCAAAATGTGCAAAACCAAGAACATTTTCGTGATGAGGAAGGTGAGCGCTGCGGACCCAGTATAGGAGATTATCTAGTAAGTTACTACTATCGAGTTATACAACATACTTTATCTTTAAACGCGTTTTCCCGAAAGTAGTGTTTTTAAGCGGTCAAGTAAGACTTTTCATAGAAGTACTGGTCCGATTTCAATAATTTTTTCTCCAATTCATCAGAAAATATACCGCTATATTTGGTCGAGAGGGATTTCCAAAATGTCAACTTGTTCCATTTTTATGGCTCTTAATAGGCCAAAAAATTTATTTGTTTTATTTGGGAGCAGGGAAAAGCCCGCTGGAGCTGAAATCCTTTCAATCTCGCTCTCCAGCAGGCATAAAACCTCCTCATCTTTTGTACCAACAGATTACAAACATCCAAATGATACATATAAACGATTCACTATAACTAATACTACGAGTACAATATTTAAGCTTACAAACTAACACTGAGATTATTATCGATATGACAGGGTATTATGGAACAATCGCTTTACAACATCTCGGGACAAGTGAAAATCAAAGACATTAGAACAACGATTGAATAGACGACACATACTAGCAAATGGCTCATTATACCCGTAATTGGTCCTGGCATAAGGTATTCTTAAAAAAGGATGAAATCGAAGACTACGAGGTTGAATATTGAAATCCACATATTGTAGGAGATTAGAGCAATCAATTCGTGATTGTAGCAGATCAGCAATGAAAACAGCTTTAGAGACATCTCGTCGAACGGACAGCAGGTCGAGATTAATAAGTTGACAGCGGTCCTGGTAACTCGGGAGGTTTAGTGGATCTCTCCATGGAAGTCGACGAAGTGCGAAATGAATAAATTTGCGTTGAATAGCTTCTATACGCTGGATATCGATTTGGTAATATGGTGCCCAAATAACAGCACCATATTCAAGCGTTGAACGAACCAGAGCACAGTAAAGTGCCTTTAAGCAGTATATATCGTCGAAGTTCTTCGAAACACGAAAAATAAACCCCAGTAACTTAGAGGCCTTGGAAATTGTATATTCTATGTGATCCTTAAAATTCATTTTAGAGTCTAGTAGAATCCCCAAGTCTTTTACGGATGACTCTCGCTTGAGAATAGTTTGCGAAATCTTGTAGTCATATTTAATTATCGTGCGTTTGCGGGAGAAAGAGATAACGGAACATTTTGAAGGATTCAATACCATCCTATTTACGCTGCACCAATTTGAAAAAATATCCAACTGTGTCTGCAGAAAATCGGTATCTTCAGAATCTTTGATTAGATGAAATAGTTTAAAGTCGTCGGCGAATGACAACTTAAAGCACTCCAATGAAAAGTTTAAATCATTTAGATAGAGTAAAAATATAAAGGGTCCAAGATGACTTCCCTGTGGGACCCCAGAGGTCACTTCGAATGGCATGGTTGAGCAGTCTCCAATTTTCACAGTCATGTCACGACCAGTCAGATATGACTGGATCCAAGTCAGAAAGGAACCATTGAACCCAAGCCTATCGAACTTGGCCATTGCTATCTGGTGATTTATCTGATCGAAAGCAGCAGAGAAATCGGTATATATGCTGTCAACCTGAAGTCGTGCTTGTAAGGACTTGATGATGAAAGATGTATAGCAAACAAGGTTTGTTGAAGTTGACCGTTTGGGCATAAAACCATGCTGGGTATCAGATATGTATCTAGAGCAGTTGTGAGTGATGAATTGGAGCACAATAATTTCAAATAGCTTAGATACTGCACATAAGGCAGCTATCCCGCGATAGTTTGATGTAAGGCATTCGTTCCCTTTTTTAAACACGGGAAAAATGTAAGAATGTTTCCATGAATCAGGGAAAATTCCCGAACGCAAAGAGGTATTGAATAGTATTGATAATGGTACGAGGAGACTGCTTATGCATTTCTTCAGCACTATAGATGGAATTCCATCGGGTCCGGCGCTCGACGATGACTTCAATTCAGAACATGCCGTGTTGACAATGGCAGTTGTGATGAGGGGGTGGGGCCCAATGGGAGAATGGGGAGGAATATTTCTGGTTGCAGCCAAAATTTTATGGCTAGTTAAAGTTTCTTTGGTAAACACACTACTGAAATGTTCACGGAATAAGCTGCATATTCCAGACAAGGTTGATGCATATGAACCGTCAAGTGACATCTGAGCGGGTAATCCGGATTCTTTCCTCTGCTCGTTAACGTGGTTCCAAAACAATTTTGGATTTATTTTAAGACTATTCTGAATGCGACGTAGGTAAGCATAGTGAAGTGTCTTGTTCAGTCGCTTGTAACGATTGTTCAGCTGTATGTAATATGATCTCAGATGAAGGGTGGGATGCTTCGCCAGTTTCCTGAGTGCTGTCCGTTTGGTGCATTTATATCGTTTTAAAGTTGGGTTGGACCAAGGTGGATGCATGGGTTCACGGCGTGTCTTTTTAGGAATAAACTGATCAATTGCATAAGATACAATATGCGTCCATAGCGTGGCAGAAGAATTACAATTGCCATTGGATACGAGAGAGTGCCAGTCCAACCCTAACAGAAACCTGTTCAATGCTTCGAAATTTCCATTTTTATAATCGTAGTAAGTAGATTCACAGACTTCATTGAAGATAACAGGCGAGCAATTCTGAATAGTGATATGGAGAGGGGGGTGATGGCGACAAGTTTTAACAAGCGGTGAAGGTGCAGCGGTGATTGCACAAGTACCGGCGAACTCCTGACTGACAAAGCAGAGATCAAGCAGGCGATTGTTGCTGTTGTAACAATTATTCAATTGAATCACACCAGCGGTATTGTAGTCGTCCAAAAGCCTCCGAGAAGAAACAGTTTGTGAAGAGCAGTTTGCATCAGGGTACAAGTAACTGGACGAATTACTGGTCCATTTTATTCCTGGAAAGTTAAAATCGCCAACAATAATTATCCTGTATATATATTTGTTTCGTAATCAGGGAAAGAGAGTTCAGATGCTGATCAATTATATCTAAATCATTCACTCGATCGGGCGGAATATAAATAACACAGACATAGAGCGTGTAATGTTGGAGCGAAAGAGCGACCCAGAGCTGTTCGACGTTACAGGTGACATTAGAGAGAGGCACCAGACGAGATTTGAATTTTGAGCGGCATGCTATCAAAACACCTCCTCCTCTCACCTTGGAACTATTCTGATCGTTGCGATCCTGCCTGTACACCGTGTAAGAGCTACCAAAAATTTGCTTCGATAGTGTGTTACTGTTCAACCAAGTTTCGGTGAACAAATACAGATCGTAAGTACTGTCAGAGCAAGCAAGACAGTACGCACTTACACAGGTATTCAGGCCGCCTGTGTTCTGGTAGTATATGTCTAAACTAGGGTTGTCTGGAATTGGTGTGCTTGGTGTGAAACTGAAATCGGCTGATGGTACATTGGGGAGCGGGGGTATGATTGACGAATTAGCCGTGTTATAATTGCTGGAGATTGTGGTGATTGCACAAGAGTGTTTCTGTTGCGAATGGCTTTCAGACGAGGGGGTGGGGGAAGGGACGGATTCAGTCTGCGTTGCGCTGATTGCTTGGAGTTGTGCTCTAAAAAAGGAGCAAGTGTCACACCGCTTGGCCAGAAATCTTGAGATGTGATTACTTCTTCGAAATCAGCAGGAACACTTAATTTGAACGATACATAACGTAAATATTGGAAATTTTCCCAAATCGTTACATAACTTTTACAAAATAAAAGAAATTCCTCTGGTCTAAAAATAGCCAACGTAACTATGATTATAAAAAATATGAGTTTTCTGATTACAGATAACCCAATTTGTCAAAACTTTACTTAAGCGGGACCCATCAGTTTCAAAATCGATGTCATCAATGAAGTTCCAAGGTCGCGAGAGATTTTTCTTTTCGTCATCAAAATTAATATTGAAGAGTCAAAACATGTATCTTCCAAATAAAAAAAGTTTCTGAATCCATTGAGTAGATGCTTTACAATATATTCCCAAAAAGTGCTCAATTTTAGACATCGCGAGTAGAAGAAAAGAATTGTAAAACGTATTTTTCCATCCCGCGTCGCCTCTTTGCAAGGTGGAATTGGTAGTCGAAAATCGCGGAAAAAAGCTACGTCATCTGAGTATGACCCCTTTACAAAAATGTTTCGGTATCATCTCGTATCTGAATATGATTTTTTATAGATTTTGTAACAATGAACGGCAAACCAAATATATTAAAATTTAAATTTTGGGATTAATTTCGAATTCTTTTGGTATATCAAGAGTTTTTGATGACTCATTTGACCAATTGAGCTCTCAAATAGAGGTAGATTTACCGCCTCTAAAGGCACTTTGACCGGCAGGGTTTTACTGAGCAGGGGATAGACTTCAAGAGACACATGGGTATGCGTTGAAATCAATTAGAATTTCGAATTAAAGTGATCACTCGACTGAATTTTGGAGCGCTTCCATTGCTTTTTATTATATACGCTTAAGAACAAATAAATATGCACTGTGCAATTTCTTATGTAGCTCGTAGCACTAGGAGGAAAAATATCTTATTTTCTTCACATTCACCGTAGAGTGCCATGTTTTTGTAAAGCACTCCACCTTTCTGTGCCGTTCACATTTAGTTGTATGTTTTTGCATTTGTTAACAGTTTTGTTGATTTAGTTAGCTGTAGTACTTCGCTTGCTCGGATATTCACAAAGAATCCAAAAGCACCAACCACTCTCGCTGTGAAGGATAACCACCCGAGCGAGCTTTGCTCTGCTTCTCAGTAAACAAACACGGGTGTGAAATCACACTTCAGTTTCTTTCGAGAATCTTTGTGAGGAACATTAATCTTTTGAAGCGAAGATTCAATGGGGTAAAGAAAACCCAAATGGCACTTTTAAAATAATATTTGTCAACGCCAAGAGGGGCCCTCCTTAACAATTAGGGCCTGCAACCCGAGGATGATGAGGGCTGGGTGCTGGAAGATTCCTGGTTAAGAAAAGGGCAACGCAAAATTGCAAAATAATCCAATGGATTCTTCAGCGCGAATTAGGATTTACCTGAACGAAGACACGGAATTCGCCTCCAAAAACCGATGTGCAACCCTAATTTCTTACAAAAGAAATGTATAGGATTCGCTCAAACTTTGAAAACTTTTTCCGAGGCCCGGAGGGCCGAGTCTCATATACCAATCGACTCAGCTCGACAAATTGAGACAATGTCTGTATATGTGTGTGTGTGTATGTATGTACAAAATGTCATGTAATTATCTCAGCAATCATACCGGCTTGAACCTTCGTTCGAACCGGTCACAAATCTTGATAGCTCCTGGTTTACCTAGAGTTTTTCAACAGCAACAGTCTTTCTCAAGGCTACCTATATTTTCGCTCGATCAGTCTTTCTCAAGACTACCTATATTTTTTCGACAATTACTCTTTTTCAAGACTACCTACTTTTTCTACTCAATCAGTCTTTTTCAAGACTAAAACATTTTTCAAGAACAATTCAGCCTAAAGAAATATTTAATTCTTCCAACATGCCTGGGTCCTCCCAGAAAGGCCTTGTGCCAAAAATTAAAGCTAAACGGAAAGGGGTATCTTCTCCACCCGAAAATTCAATTGACTGCAGCAACTCATTCGATGTTTTATCCGAATGTGAAGCTGATGAAATTTCTAAATTTCCTCGCATTGCGCATAATGCAAATGAGAAGAAAACGCAATCACCTCCACCTATAACAGTGATGATCTCCGACGTCAAAGCCTTTCGAACTGAGCTTTCGACGTTCCTTCCGGACGTAAAAGTCTCTTTTCAGATTGGCCGAAGAGGAGAATGTCGAGTTACAGCGGAGGAATTGATTGGTCACAAACGACTACTCCAGTATCTTACGGAGAAGTTATATAAATTTTATTTATATATAATTTATATTATTCATATGATTTCAAGACAGATAGACCATTCAAGGCTGCCTTAAAAAGGCTACCTCAAGGTCAAAGTTTGGATGAAATATCCAACGAATTGAAAAATTTACTTGGCTTTTCTCCTTCACAAGTTATTCTTATGAAGAGAAAGGCTACCGGAGATGACACGCCAGTACGCTCTGGAATTATCCATTAATCTGACCCAGTGTCGTAGATGCCAAGGCTTTGGGCACGGCACAAAAAATTGTCATTTGGATTCCAAATGTATGATCTGTGGTGATAAATCGCACACCGAAGATACTTGTCCGGTGAATAAAACCACAAAAAGTTTCAAATGCGCTAATTGTAGCGAAAATCATAAATCGAATTTCTGGGGTTGTCCTGTTCGAGAAAAAATTATAAATTCTCGTTCTAGACAACAAAAACAACAAATAAAAAATGTACCTACTTCTTCAGGTACACTTCAAGAAAACACGCCCAAACGTGTTAATCCGATTCAAAATAGATTAACAACTTCTTCTACCTCTGTCACACCATCCTACAATGGTGTGTCATCTTATACTTCAGTGGCAGGTAGCAATGCCAAAATAACGGCTACAACTACCACGTCCTCAATCTCGTCTTCCAACGCTTCCTTTAGTCCAATGTATCTAGGTAGCGTAACGGAAGAAAAATTAAAATACCTACAGGAGGCTATGTTACCTATGATGATTGCCATGTTAAATTCTACCTCCATGTTTGAAGCTTTTCAAGCGGGTTGGGAATTTGCTAACAAAATTGTAATGAAATTAAAGTTTAACAATGACTTTAAAAATCCATTTAAATTTATCATAATGTGCATATAGCCATTGTGACCGAAACTTTTTTAAAACCAAATATTAAATTGAAGAGTAACTAATTTTGTTGTTCATCGATTTAATCGAATTGTTGGATTCGGCGGATGTATCGCAATAGCGTTTAATCGCAGGATCAAACATTCTGTTACGCCGTCTCTTGACACCAAGGTGATCGAGAGTTTGGGAATCGAAGTTGAAATTAATCTTGGTATCATTTATATCTTCCAGCGTCCATAATTTTAATCTCAACGTTGTGAGTCCTATTGAAACCGAAGTCTTATAAAAATATGAAAACGTTTCAAATCAAGTATTGTCTCTAGACGATGTTGTTGAAACAAACTATGATGAGATCAAATCCATCATGAAAAAGTTAAAAAATATGAAAGCTCCAGGTTGTGATGGAATTTTCAACATTCTTCTTAAAAACCTTCCCGAAATCACCATGAGATACTTGGTCAAAATATTCAACAAATGTTTTGAATTAGCATTCTTCCCTGAAAGATGGAAAAATGCCAAGATTATTCCTATTTTGAAGCCAGATAAAAACCCAGCAGAAGCATCTAGCTATCGACCAATTAGCTTACTCTCTTCTATTAGTAAATTATTTGAAAATCTCATCCTAACTAGAATGATGTCACATATCAATGAGAATTCTATTTTTCTTCCTGAGCAGTTTGGATTTCGTATTGGACATTCAACTACTCATCAACTTGTGAGAGTAACTAACATGATAAAGGCAAATATCTCAGAGGGCTATTCCACTGGAGTTGCTCTTCTAGACATCGAAAAAGCTTTCGACAGTGTTTGGCACAAAGGTTTAATTGCCAAAATGTGGGATTTCAATTTTCCAATTTACATAATAAAGATAATTAAAAATTATCTTACTAACCGTACCCTACAGGTTTCTTATCAGAATTGTTAATCTAATAAGCTACCCGTTAAAGCAGGCGTCCCTCAAGGATCAAGCGTCGCACCAATACTATACAATATTTTTACCTCTGATCTTCCTAATCTACCTACAGGCTGTAAAAAGTCACTTTTCTGTGATGATACTAGCATCTCTGCCACTGGGAGAAGTCTTCGTATTATCTGCAGTCGACTGAAACTGGTTATGGCGCTTGAATATTTTCAATGATTACCTGAAAAAATGGAAAATTTACACTAATGCGGCAAAAACACAATTGAGTGTGTTTCCGCAAGAGCCAAGAGCTTCTTCTTTTAAACCAAATAATAACCATATTATTAAATTTAATGGTTTGAATTTAACGTGGACAGATCAAGTTAAATACTTCGGTTTGATTTACGATAAAAAAAACTCACTTTTAAGGATCACATTGAAAGAATCCAAACAAAATGCAACAAATATATAAAATGTTTACACCCTCTTATAAATAGGAATTCTAGGCTCTGCCTAAAGACCAAACTATTAATTTATAAACAAATATTTAGACCGGCAATGCTATATGTAGTTCCAATCTGGGTAAGTTGTTGTGCTACTAGGAAGAAAACGCTTCAAAGGATTCAGAATAAAATTCTGAAAATGATTTTGAAGCGTCCTCCCTGGTTTAACACAAATGAGTTGCACAGACTTTCAAACATAGAAACATTAGAAATTATGACGAACAGTATTATAAGCAACTTCCGACAAAAATCGTTGCAATCTTCAATTGCAACGATTAGCTCTCTTTATAGTTTATAAGTTAGTTTATAAGATTTGTTTAGCTCCTTATTCAGAAGACAAGTAGGTTTAAAACATCCTACTGAAAAAAAAATACTTAACTGCGAAAGCATGTTATAACTTAATAATAATTAACTGAATCATGTAAACTTTAGGGATGAAAAGTCACCACTTGTGGCTGAACACCCAATATACTAAATTAGAAATGTAATGCAAACAATATAATCAAATAGAAAATAATATAAAAAAAATTATCTCAGCAATGGCTGAACCGATCTTAATGAAATTAGTTTCAAATGAAAGGCCTAACGTTGCCATTTGACACTATTATTTTTGGTTTTCAATATGTTGTTTACTTTCTGAGATATGGACGATTTTGTCAAAACACAGCATGGTTTTTGCAAATAACTTTCGAACAATACAATATCGTCCCACAAACTGCACATAAATAGAAAGCTTGTAAATTACCTTTCTAACAAGCTATTGATTGTCTAAATCCGTGCACGAGCGGCGGAGATATCAAACATTTTGTATTTTCAGTCCTCGCTTACCAATTTCCACTAATTAAAATGAGATTGTTCATACAGAGTATTGCTTTACTGGTGTTTTAGGGGCAAAACTTAACCAATTTTGAATATCTAGGAATGAAAACACATCTAAGTGATTTAAGGAATTCGATATTGAGAACATTTGGTGAATTACCTTTATAATAAATGAACTATTTCTCAAAAATCAATATATAAGTTCACTTCAAAGACAAAATATTGTGTTGATAAAGAAACAGTGAGTTATAGTATTTATTCCTTGGATTAGGCATTGCGTTCAATCATGAGGTAAATCTTGGATGGTATATCAATACACAG
Organism: Topomyia yanbarensis; assembly: GCF_030247195.1. Lineage (NCBI taxonomy): Eukaryota > Metazoa > Arthropoda > Insecta > Diptera > Culicidae > Topomyia > Topomyia yanbarensis. The sequence continues at coordinate 295,381,335 of NC_080671.1, read as the reverse complement.
ATCAACAAGTAATTCACCTAGTAGTGAGATAAAAGATTTCTAATATAATTATACTTGTGGCGTCACCGAAAGCAACTGTATGTTTGAAGCCCAAAAATCTAGCGAAAATTTAGCTCTTTTGCAAGATTTAGGTTATACTGGTTATGGCGCAAAAATTACTACTTACATTATTTATGATAAGAATGTAAGAATCAATATATCATAATAATATACCTATAAAAATAATGTCACTGCATTAACCATCATTTGCCATTCCTCACACGCCCCCCCCCCCCATCTCTCACTATCTCTCTCTCTTTCTCTCTGTCTCTCTTCTATCGCATCTATCTAGCTATTTCTGTATCCATTTCTAAGTTGTGTGATAAGATCTTCTGCCAAACTGAAATATTTATTAATTGTAATTGCGAAGGTTTGAGAAAACAAAACTATTTTTTGTCTGCTGCTACATCAACTCAACTTTAATTCAATTGTATTCAAAGCCTGTATCTACACTATACTTAAGGAAATTCATGGCTATATCAGAAAAATATTTGGCTTAACTGGGTAATATGAAAATTTGACGATGGACATTTTCAAGAGACATTCCACGTGCGATATTTAAACTATTCGTATCTCTATTGAATTTTAAATAAAATATATGCTCAAAGACTGAAAGCTGAAGCCAGCAGGATTGGAATTGCCATCAACGTTTCGAAGACAAAATACATGAGAGGAAGAGGTTCTAGAGACGACAATGTGAACCTCCCACCCGAGTTCGGATTGACGGTGGCGAAATCGAGATGGTCGACGAATTCATGTATTTGGGCTCAATGGTAACCGGCGACAATGATAACAGCAGAGAAATTCTGAGACGGATCTTAGCGGGAAATCGTGCCTACTTTGGACTCCGGAGGACGCTCCGGTCGTACAAAATTCGCCGCCGCACGAAGTTGCTTATCTTCAAGACGCTGATTAGATCGTTGGTCCTCTACGGCCACGAGATCTAGACTATGCTCGTGGAGGACGAACGCGCCCTTGGAGTTTTCGAACGAAAGGTGTTGCGTACCATCCATGGTAGGGTGCAGATGGACGACGGAACGTTGCGCAGGCGAATGAACCATGAGTTGTATCAGCTGCACATTCGTTGTATTGGTACGAACTTTAATGAAAAATAACGGATCAAAGACCAAAAATATCCACAAATTAGATCCAGGAAAAGAAGTCTCCCAAAGTACCCACCCACAGTAATGGTCTGTATAGGACTTATTTATCCATATTTCCTGCACGAGAATTCCGAACGAAACAATATGAAAGCTATAAAGATGAATGGAAAGAGACTGCATTGCAATCAACTGAATGCACGGCTTTTATGCTATCGACATAGCCTATACATTTCACACTATTTACTTCAATGCAAATAAAAACTTTGAAATATCTACCTTTCTCATTCACGAATCGCATTCTCCCTGTCGTTCTCTGTTCAAGGGGCTTGAAAGCACATGTGACCTTGTCTCATTTTACTATATTCAATTGCGCGGTAAAATACTGGACCAGTAAATTCTTTTCTGTACATAAATCTTTTTTTCGGGAATATGTGGCCAAACAGTAAACTTTGAATTCGTCAGGTAAAGAAGCATGAACACAAAAAGAATAAAACCAAAAACATGGAAAGCCCTAGAAAGTCCATTGCATATTTATTAGCCTTTTCTCAGAAGATGGGGTTTTCAAAAACATCATGCATTGTTCATTGTTTTCATTGTATGCATTTTATTCATTTTTTCCAGTTTATTAATTTTGTTCAGTATCTTCATTTTAATAATCTGACTACTTTTTCAGTTTTAATTAACAAACGTTATAACAATATTTTCGTGCTTTTCCAAAGGAAACGCGTCGATTACTTTTCCTCGCAGCAAGATTCATAGTGCTATTCGGTGCACAATTCGTCGCAATTAAATTTCTTATGGGATGAATGACACTTTAAAAAACCCGTTTTAATCCACCTAATGGTGCAATTGTGCCTCTCACATTTCGCCAAACTATGACTCCATGGCTGGTTATGTTCAATATAATTGTGGAAATGCATATTACATTCTTAGTACACTTTGCACTTATACACAATGGCTCGCCAACCACGAACTTGATGAGCTACGTGTAGACGGTGAAACACTTGAAATATAATTCGCACGTATTTTAATAAATTTCACATCATTTTGATTGTCGTAAATGTCCATAATTATTGATTTTCAATGGCCAACTCCTTTAATATAAAACTCATCCCCATTGTTTTGATTGTATGCATTTTTCATTGTTTTCATTGTATGCATTTTATTCATTTTTTCCAGTTTATTTATTTTGTTCAGTTTCTTCATTTTAATAATCTGACTACTTTTTCAGTTTTAATCATTTCATCCAAATAATTTATTTGATTCAATTTATTTCTTTATATTATAGAGGTGTGCGCCGATGCATTTTTAATCGGCGGCGGCGTAAGCAAGATATTTGGCCGGCGGCGTTGGCGGCGTCACGCCGTTGGACCCTAACGGCGGCGGCGCGCCGGCGTGTGTCGGCGTGGCGAATATTGACGCCAATGTACCTAAAAAAAATCCTACAGTACAATTCCTTTCCCAAATTGTCGGTTTCTCTTGTAACAGACTTCGCAGCACATACAAACAGACGTTACAACTTGAAGAAAATTCTAAAAAAAATCATCGCCCACGCTGTACTACCGACATCTGTTGAACACATTGCACAAAATGTAATTCTTGCAACCAGATCTATTTTTTTATTTTTCTGACAGGAATTGTGTCAGATGGAAGTGAACTTCCCCATGGGGTCTGCCCACCCAGCTCGATATGTTAGGTATCAGCCGGTGGGTCCACCTACCTTTCGAGGAGTTATCCCACTCACACTGCCATCTGACGACCGAGGTCACCCTGGTGCGCTCGCGGGCATCTTCCCGGATGACCAGCCCGACTGGCATCATGCTCGCTATCACGCAGGATGCATCGTGTGATACCGTGCGGTAAGCAGATATCACTCTGAGGCACATCACGCGATAGGTGCTCTCCAGTTTCTATAGGTAACTGGTTACCCTCAGTGCTCTTGATCATGACGGGCCGCCGTACCTGCGGATAGATACGGCAACGCCTGCCAGTAACCTACGTCTACTGGCGCACACCTTTGAGCTGTTGGATATCATCCTCGATAGTGCCGCAACAGTAGTCGACGCTTTCTTGCATGTATAGTCGACGTGGCTGCCGAAGGTCAGCTTATCGTCTATAATGACTCCGAGAGAATTCAGACTCCGCTGTGAGGTGATCACGACTTCTCCAACATGGATGTTGTGCCGACTTGCGGTTGTTGACGATAACTACCTCCGTCTTATGCTGAGCGAGCTCCAGGGTTCTTGCGCTCATCCATTCCTCCACCGTGTTGATCGCGTGTTCTGCAGTTAGTTCTACCTCAGGGATTGACTCCCCGTAGACCTCCAAGGTTACGTCTTTAGCAAAGCCGACGATCTTGACCCCAGGAGGGAATTTCAGTCTCAGAACAGTATAACAGTACGCGGTTCTGGAAGTAGCTTTCCAGGATCCGGTACAGATCCACCGGTAGGTTAAGCCGGTGTAGCGAGAGCGCGATGGTATCCCTTCTTGCGCTGTTGAATGCGTTCTTCACGTCAAGTGTCACTAACGCACAGTATCGAATGCCTCCCCTTTTTCGTTGGATCGCTATCTCGGCAGTCTTTATCACTGAGTTGATAGAGTCCACCGTGGACTTACCCTCCCGAAAGCCAAACTGTTTGCTTGACAGGCCGTCCGTACCTTCTGAGTACGGGGTTAACCTGTTGAGGATGATCCTCTCAAGTAATTTGCCAGTCTTGTCGATCAGACAGATTGGTCTGTACGCCGATGGGTCGCCTGGCGGCTTCCCGGGCTTCGGCAACAGCACCAATTTCTGCCTTTTCCATCTATCGCGGAAGCGGTATTCGTCAAGGCATCTCAGCATAGCTAGCCTGAACATGTTCAGGTTCGCTATGATCGCTGCCTTGAGAGCGCTGTTTGGAACTCCATCCGGCCCTGGAACTTTGTTCATTGCTAGGGAATGAGCCACTGCGAGTAGTTCTTCATTCGTCACCGGAGCCACCATTTCGGCCGCGCTCGCGCTGTCTCCTGGTGCAGGTGGCCAGGGGCTTGTGGCTCGAGACGGGAAGAGTGCTTTGACAATCGTCACCAACCGGTCCGGAGACCGTTCTGGGGGTGAAGAGCCCCCTTTGGTCTTGGCCATCACGATTCTGTAGGCGTCACCCCACGGATTCGCATTGGCACTCTCACACAGGTTGAAGAAACACGCTCTCTTGCTGCTTTTAATGGCCTTGTTAAGGGCCTCTTACCCTCTGCATCGTCACATCAGTACACCAGCATCGCGAAAAGTCAAGATCACTGCCCAACTATTCTTCGAGAAAAAAAAAAAATCAAAATAGGCCACTAGTCAATCAATGATAAATAAACCTCGCATTGAAAATATTTTTTGTGTTTTCACAAAACTAGTTCACGCAAAAAAGATGGCATTATACTCAAATGTTTAGTCGGTGGTTGTGTCTGAATATGTTTAATATGTTTATGATAACTTGATGATACATTAATTTGTATTAACTTTATTGACTAAAAAAGTCAAGAATTGAACGATGTGCAACGATTTTCGTAAATTCTCTTCGTGTTATCGTAATATTTTAGTCTTAAGCTTACCGTCGGATTTTTTACACAGAGTCACATGTCTTATAGTCTTCTTAATTATTTCACGGACATGAATTGTGGCAATGTAATGTATTTTTGTTCCTCGGTGCAGTTTCATTTGATTTCAAACATTACACTGAATCTTAGCAAAAGAATAACAGGGTTACAGATCCTAGTAGTTTCCTTGTATCTAATACTCGCGCCTATGAGACTGGTTGCTAGCAATTGTGCACAATAGCTCACATAGAAATTTCAAAACCAAAGAGCAGAGCGAATAATCCATGAATAATAGTCTGAGTTCCTTATAATTGTTTGCGAAGCAAGAATGGATCCATGAATTATATTCCGAATGTCGTGTAATGATTTTCGAGAAAATATCAAGAATTTGTTAATTTTGTGATCTAATTCACAACCACTAATACCAAATAAAGATCAATATGTGATAAATCATGAATCAGTTAATGTCGTATATTTGGACCATAGACAATGTTCCTAGATTTGTAGATAAAATTATGAGTCAATGATTTTCGAGTTCGCGAATTGTCGGCGTGAGAAAAATGCATCGGCGGCGCGCCGCCGGTTTACCGTTCGGCGTCGGCGTTTGTTAAAATTTACCGGCGGCGGCGGCGTGGCGCGGCAGCGCACAGGTCTAATTTATAACCTTTTACCATTGTTCAATTTTTCATTTTAATCAATGCATTAATTTGCTCATTTTCTTCTTATTTTCATTTTATCACTTCAGCTCATTTTGTTTATTTGATTCGTTTGTTTTATTTATGCATTTCATTTATTTTTTTACTTTATTCATTTTGTTCATCGATTCTTTTTATTCATTTGATCCATTTCATTAATTTGATTCATTGTGTTCACTGGATTAATTTAATTCATTTGATTCATTCAATTATTTTAATTAATTTGATTCATGTGATTCATTGATTCATTTGATTGATTTGATTCATTTGATTCATTTGATTGATTTCATTAATATGATTCATTTGATTCATTTAATTCATTTAATTCATTTCGTTCATTTCGTTCATTTCGTTCATTTCGTTCATTTCGTTCATTTCGTTCATTTCGTTCATTTCGTTCATTTCGTTCATTTCGTTCATTTCGTTCATTTCGTTCATTTCGTTCATTTCGTTCATTTCGTTCATTTCGTTCATTTCGTTCATTTCGTTCATTTCGTTCATTTCGTTCATTTCGTTCATTTCGTTCATTTCGTTCATTTCGTTCATTTCGTTCATTTCGTTCATTTCGTTCATTTCGTTCATTTCGTTCATTTCGTTCATTTCGTTCATTTCGTTCATTTCGTTCATTTCGTTCATTTCGTTCATTTCGTTCATTTCGTTCATTTCGTTCATTTCGTTCATTTCGTTCATTTCGTTCATTTCGTTCATTTCGTTCATTTCGTTCATTTCGTTCATTTCGTTCATTCGTTCATTTCGTTCATTTCGTGCATTTCGTGCATTTCGTGCATTTCGTTCATTTCGTTCATTTCGTTCATTTCGTTCATTTCGTTCATTTCGTTCATTTCGTTCATTTCGTTCATTTCGTTCATTTCGTTCATTTCGTTCATTTCGTTCATTTCGTTCATTTCGTTCATTTCGTTCATTTCGTTCATTTCGTTCATTTCGTTCATTTCGTTCATTTCGTTCATTTCGTTCATTTCGTTCATTTCGTTCATTTCGTTCATTTCGTTCATTTCGTTCATTTCGTTCATTTCGTTCATTTCGTTCATTTCGTTCATTTCGTTCATTTCGTTCATTTCGTTCATTTCGTTCATTTCGTTCATTTCGTTCATTTCGTTCATTTCGTTCATTTCGTTCATTTCGTTCATTTCGTTCATTTCGTTCATTTCGTTCATTTCGTTCATTTCGTTCATTTCGTTCATTTCGTTCATTTCGTTCATTTCGTTCATTTCGTTCATTTCGTTCATTTCGTTCATTTCGTTCATTTCGTTCATTTCGTTCATTTCGTTCATTTCGTTCATTTCGTTCATTTCGTTCATTTCGTTCATTTCGTTCATTTCGTTCATTTCGTTCATTTCGTTCATTTCGTTCATTTCGTTCATTTCGTTCATTTCGTTCATTTCGTTCATTTCGTTCATTTCGTTCATTTCGTTCATTTCGTTCATTTCGTTCATTTCGTTCATTTCGTTCATTTCGTTCATTTCGTTCATTTCGTTCATTTCGTTCATTTCGTTCATTTCGTTCATTTCGTTCATTTCGTTCATTTCGTTCATTTCGTTCATTTCGTTCATTTCGTTCATTTCGTTCATTTCGTTCATTTCGTTCATTTCGTTCATTTCGTTCATTTCGTTCATTTCGTTCATTTCGTTCATTTCGTTCATTTCGTTCATTTCGTTCATTTCGTTCATTTCGTTCATTTCGTTCATTTCGTTCATTTCGTTCATTTCGTTCATTTCGTTCATTTCGTTCATTTCGTTCATTTCGTTCATTTCGTTCATTTCGTTCATTTCGTTCATTTCGTTCATTTCGTTCATTTCGTTCATTTCGTTCATTTCGTTCATTTCGTTCATTTCGTTCATTTCGTTCATTTCGTTCATTTCGTTCATTTCGTTCATTTCGTTCATTTCGTTCATTTCGTTCATTTCGTTCATTTCGTTCATTTCGTTCATTTCGTTCATTTCGTTCATTTCGTTCATTTCGTTCATTTCGTTCATTTCGTTCATTTCGTTCATTTCGTTCATTTCGTTCATTTCGTTCATTTCGTTCATTTCGTTCATTTCGTTCATTTCGTTCATTTCGTTCATTTCGTTCATTTCGTTCATTTCGTTCATTTCGTTCATTTCGTTCATTTCGTTCATTTCGTTCATTTCGTTCATTTCGTTCATTTCGTTCATTTCGTTCATTTCGTTCATTTCGTTCATTTCGTTCATTTCGTTCATTTCGTTCATTTCGTTCATTTCGTTCATTTCGTTCATTTCGTTCATTTCGTTCATTTCGTTCATTTCGTTCATTTCGTTCATTTCGTTCATTTCGTTCATTTCGTTCATTTCGTTCATTTCGTTCATTTCGTTCATTTCGTTCATTTCGTTCATTTCGTTCATTTCGTTCATTTCGTTCATTTCGTTCATTTCGTTCATTTCGTTCATTTCGTTCATTTCGTTCATTTCGTTCATTTCGTTCATTTCGTTCATTTCGTTCATTTCGTTCATTTCGTTCATTTCGTTCATTTCGTTCATTTCGTTCATTTCGTTCATTTCGTTCATTTCGTTCATTTCGTTCATTTCGTTCATTTCGTTCATTTCGTTCATTTCGTTCATTTCGTTCATTTCGTTCATTTCGTTCATTTCGTTCATTTCGTTCATTTCGTTCATTTCGTTCATTTCGTTCATTTCGTTCATTTCGTTCATTTCGTTCATTTCGTTCATTTCGTTCATTTCGTTCATTTCGTTCATTTCGTTCATTTCGTTCATTTCGTTCATTTCGTTCATTTCGTTCATTTCGTTCATTTCGTTCATTTCGTTCATTTCGTTCATTTCGTTCATTTCGTTCATTTCGTTCATTTCGTTCATTTCGTTCATTTCGTTCATTTCGTTCATTTCGTTCATTTCGTTCATTTCGTTCATTTCGTTCATTTCGTTCATTTCGTTCATTTCGTTCATTTCGTTCATTTCGTTCATTTCGTTCATTTCGTTCATTTCGTTCATTTCGTTCATTTCGTTCATTTCGTTCATTTCGTTCATTTCGTTCATTTCGTTCATTTCGTTCACTTCATTCACTTCATTCACTTCATTCACTTCATTCACTTCATTCACTTCATTCACTTCATTCACTTCATTCACTTCATTCATTCATTCATTCACTTCATTCATTTCATTCATTTCATTCATTTCATTCATTTCATTCATTTCATTCATTTCATTCATTTCATTCATTTCATTCATTTCATTCATTTCATTCATTTCATTCATTTCATTCATTTCATTCATTTCATTCATTTCATTCATTTCATTCATTTCATTCATTTCATTCATTTCATTCATTTCATTCATTTCATTCATTTCATTCATTTCATTCATTTCATTCATTTCATTCATTTCATTCATTTCATTCATTTCATTCATTCATTCATTTCATTCATTTCATTCATTTCATTCATTTCATTCATTTCATTCATTTCATTCATTTCATTCATTTCATTCATTTCATTCATTTCATTCATTCATTCATTTCATTCATTTCATTCATTTCATTCATTTCATTCATTTCATTCATTTCATTCATTTCATTCATTTCATTCATTTCATTCATTTCATTCATTTCATTCATTTCATTCATTTCATTCATTTCATTCATTTCATTCATTTCATTCATTTCATTCATTTCATTCATTTCATTCATTTCATTCATTTCATTCATTTCATTCATTTCATTCATTTCATTCATTTCATTCATTTCATTCATTTCATTCATTTCATTCATTTCATTCATTTCATTCATTTCATTCATTTCATTCATTTCATTCATTTCATTCATTTCATTCATTTCATTCATTTCATTCATTTCATTCATTTCATTCATTTCATTCATTTCATTCATTTCATTCATTTCATTCATTTCATTCATTTCATTCATTTCATTCATTTCATTCATTTCATTCATTTCATTCATTTCATTCATTTCATTCATTTCATTCATTTCATTCATTTCATTCATTTCATTCATTTCATTCATTTCATTCATTTCATTCATTTCATTCATTTCATTCATTTCATTCATTTCATTCATTTCATTCATTTCATTCATTTCATTCATTTCATTCATTTCATTCATTTCATTCATTTCATTCATTTCATTCATTTCATTCATTTCATTCATTCATTCATTTCATTCATTTCATTCATTTCATTCATTTCATTCATTTCATTCATTTCATTCATTTCATTCATTTCATTCATTTCATTCATTTCATTCATTTCATTCATTTCATTCATTTCATTCATTTCATTCATTTCATTCATTTCATTCATTTCATTCATTTCATTCATTTCATTCATTTCATTCATTTCATTCATTTCATTCATTTCATTCATTTCATTCATTTCATTCATTTCATTCATTTCATTCATTTCATTCATTTCATTCATTTCATTCATTTCATTCATTTCATTCATTTCATTCATTTCATTCATTTCATTCATTTCATTCATTTCATTCATTTCATTCATTTCATTCATTTCATTCATTTCATTCATTTCATTCATTTCATTCATTTCATTCATTTCATTCATTTCATTCATTTCATTCATTTCATTCATTTCATTCATTTCATTCATTTCATTCATTTCATTCATTTCATTCATTTCATTCATTTCATTCATTTCATTCATTTCATTCATTTCATTCATTTCATTCATTTCATTCATTTCATTCATTTCATTCATTTCATTCATTTCATTCATTTCATTCATTTCATTCATTTCATTCATTTCATTCATTTCATTCATTTCATTCATTTCATTCATTTCATTCATTTCATTCATTTCATTCATTTCATTCATTTCATTCATTTCATTCATTTCATTCATTTCATTCATTTCATTCATTTCATTCATTTCATTCATTTCATTCATTTCATTCATTTCATTCATTTCATTCATTTCATTCATTTCATTCATTTCATTCATTTCATTCATTTCATTCATTTCATTCATTTCATTCATTTCATTCATTTCATTCATTTCATTCATTTCATTCATTTCATTCATTTCATTCATTTCATTCATTTCATTCATTTCATTCATTTCATTCATTTCATTCATTTCATTCATTTCATTCATTTCATTCATTTCATTCATTTCATTCATTTCATTCATTTCATTCATTTCATTCATTTCATTCATTTCATTCATTTCATTCATTTCATTCATTTCATTCATTTCATTCATTTCATTCATTTCATTCATTTCATTCATTTCATTCATTTCATTCATTTCATTCATTTCATTCATTTCATTCATTTCATTCATTTCATTCATTTCATTCATTTCATTCATTTCATTCATTTCATTCATTTCATTCATTTCATTCATTTCATTCATTTCATTCATTTCATTCATTTCATTCATTTCATTCATTTCATTCATTTCATTCATTTCATTCATTTCATTCATTTCATTCATTTCATTCATTTCATTCATTTCATTCATTTCATTCATTTCATTCATTTCATTCATTTCATTCATTTCATTCATTTCATTCATTTCATTCATTTCATTCATTTCATTCATTTCATTCATTTCATTCATTTCATTCATTTCATTCATTTCATTCATTTCATTCATTTCATTCATTTCATTCATTTCATTCATTTCATTCATTTCATTCATTTCATTCATTTCATTCATTTCATTCATTTCATTCATTTCATTCATTTCATTCATTTCATTCATTTCATTCATTTCATTCATTTCATTCATTTCATTCATTTCATTCATTTCATTCATTTCATTCATTTCATTCATTTCATTCATTTCATTCATTTCATTCATTTCATTCATTTCATTCATTTCATTCATTTCATTCATTTCATTCATTTCATTCATTTCATTCATTTCATTCATTTCATTCATTTCATTCATTTCATTCATTTCATTCATTTCATTCATTTCATTCATTTCATTCATTTCATTCATTTCATTCATTTCATTCATTTCATTCATTTCATTCATTTCATTCATTTCATTCATTTCATTCATTTCATTCATTTCATTCATTTCATTCATTTCATTCATTTCATTCATTTCATTCATTTCATTCATTTCATTCATTTCATTCATTTCATTCATTTCATTCATTTCATTCATTTCATTCATTTCATTCATTTCATTCATTTCATTCATTTCATTCATTTCATTCATTTCATTCATTTCATTCATTTCATTCATTTCATTCATTTCATTCATTTCATTCATTTCATTCATTTCATTCATTTCATTCATTTCATTCATTTCATTCATTTCATTCATTTCATTCATTTCATTCATTTCATTCATTTCATTCATTTCATTCATTTCATTCATTTCATTCATTTCATTCATTTCATTCATTTCATTCATTTCATTCATTTCATTCATTTCATTCATTTCATTCATTTCATTCATTTCATTCATTTCATTCATTTCATTCATTTCATTCATTTCATTCATTTCATTCATTTCATTCATTTCATTCATTTCATTCATTTCATTCATTTCATTCATTTCATTCATTTCATTCATTTCATTCATTTCATTCATTTCATTCATTTCATTCATTTCATTCATTTCATTCATTTCATTCATTTCATTCATTTCATTCATTTCATTCATTTCATTCATTTCATTCATTTCATTCATTTCATTCATTTCATTCATTTCATTCATTTCATTCATTTCATTCATTTCATTCATTTCATTCATTTCATTCATTTCATTCATTTCATGCATTTCATGCATTTCATGCATTTCATGCATTTCATGCATTTCATGCATTTCATGCATTTCATGCATTTCATGCATTTCATGCATTTCATGCATTTCATGCATTTCATTCATTTCATTCATTTCATTCATTTCATTCATTTCATTCATTTCATTCATTTCATTCATTTCATTCATTTCATTCATTTCATTCATTTCATTCATTTCATTCATTTCATTCATTTCATTCATTTCATTCATTTCATTCATTTCATTCATTTCATTCATTTCATTCATTTCATTCATTTCATTCATTTCATTCATTTCATTCATTTCATTCATTTCATTCATTTCATTCATTTCATTCATTTCATTCATTTCATTCATTTCATTCATTTCATTCATTTCATTCATTTCATTCATTTCATTCATTTCATTCATTTCATTCATTTCATTCATTTCATTCATTTCATTCATTTCATTCATTTCATTCATTTCATTCATTTCATTCATTTCATTCATTTCATTCATTTCATTCATTTCATTCATTTCATTCATTTCATTCATTTCATTCATTTCATTCATTTCATTCATTTCATTCATTTCATTCATTTCATTCATTTCATTCATTTCATTCATTTCATTCATTTCATTCATTTCATTCATTTCATTCATTTCATTCATTTCATTCATTTCATTCATTTCATTCATTTCATTCATTTCATTCATTTCATTCATTTCATTCATTTCATTCATTTCATTCATTTCATTCATTTCATTCATTTCATTCATTTCATTCATTTCATTCATTTCATTCATTTCATTCATTTCATTCATTTCATTCATTTCATTCATTTCATTCATTTCATTCATTTCATTCATTTCATTCATTTCATTCATTTCATTCATTTCATTCATTTCATTCATTTCATTCATTTCATTCATTTCATTCATTTCATTCATTTCATTCATTTCATTCATTTCATTCATTTCATTCATTTCATTCATTTCATTCATTTCATTCATTTCATTCATTTCATTCATTTCATTCATTTCATTCATTTCATTCATTTCATTCATTTCATTCATTTCATTCATTTCATTCATTTCATTCATTTCATTCATTTCATTCATTTCATTCATTTCATTCATTTCATTCATTTCATTCATTTCATTCATTTCATTCATTTCATTCATTTCATTCATTTCATTCATTTCATTCATTTCATTCATTTCATTCATTTCATTCATTTCATTCATTTCATTCATTTCATTCATTTCATTCATTTCATTCATTTCATTCATTTCATTCATTTCATTCATTTCATTCATTTCATTCATTTCATGCATTTCATGCATTTCATGCATTTCATGCATTTCATGCATTTCATGCATTTCATTCATTTCATTCATTTCATTCATTTCATTCATTTCATTCATTTCATTCATTTCATTCATTTCATTCATTTCATTCATTTCATTCATTTCATGCATTTCATGCATTTCATTCATTTCATTCATTTCATTCATTTCATTCATTTCATTCATTTCATTCATTTCATTCATTTCATTCATTTCATTCATTTCATTCATTTCATTCATTTCATTCATTTCATTCATTTCATTCATTTCATTCATTTCATTCATTTCATTCATTTCATTCATTTCATTCATTTCATTCATTTCATTCATTTCATCATTCATTTCATTCATTTCATTCATTTCATTCATTTCATTCATTTCATTCATTTCATTCATTTCATTCATTTCATTCATTTCATTCATTTCATTCATTTCATTCATTTCATTCATTTCATTCATTTCATTCATTTCATTCATTTCATTCATTTCATTCATTTCATTCATTTCATTCATTTCATTCATTTCATTCATTTCATTCATTTCATTCATTTCATTCATTTCATTCATTTCATTCATTTCATTCATTTCATTCATTTCATTCATTTCATTCATTTCATTCATTTCATTCATTTCATTCATTTCATTCATTTCATTCATTTCATTCATTTCATTCATTTCATTCATTTCATTCATTTCATTCATTTCATTCATTTCATTCATTTCATTCATTTCATTCATTTCATTCATTTCATTCATTTCATTCATTTCATTCATTTCATTCATTTCATTCATTTCATTCATTTCATTCATTTCATTCATTTCATTCATTTCATTCATTTCATTCATTTCATTCATTTCATTCATTTCATTCATTTCATTCATTTCATTCATTTCATTCATTTCATTCATTTCATTCATTTCATTCATTTCATTCATTTCATTCATTTCATTCATTTCATTCATTTCATTCATTTCATTCATTTCATTCATTTCATTCATTTCATTCATTTCATTCATTTCATTCATTTCATTCATTTCATTCATTTCATTCATTTCATTCATTTCATTCATTTCATTCATTTCATTCATTTCATTCATTTCATTCATTTCATTCATTTCATTCATTTCATTCATTTCATTCATTTCATTCATTTCATTCATTTCATTCATTTCATTCATTTCATTCATTTCATTCATTTCATTCATTTCATTCATTTCATTCATTTCATTCATTTCATTCATTTCATTCATTTCATTCATTTCATTCATTTCATTCATTTCATTCATTTCATTCATTTCATTCATTTCATTCATTTCATTCATTTCATTCATTTCATTCTCATTTCATTCATTTCATTCATTTCATTCATTTCATTCATTTCATTCATTTCATTCATTTCATTCATTTCATTCATTTCATTCATTTCATTCATTTCATTCATTTCATTCATTTCATTCATTTCATTCATTTCATTCATTTCATTCATTTCATTCATTTCATTCATTTCATTCATTTCATTCATTTCATTCATTTCATTCATTTCATTCATTTCATTCATTTCATTCATTTCATTCATTTCATTCATTTCATTCATTTCATTCATTTCATTCATTTCATTCATTTCATTCATTTCATTCATTTCATTCATTTCATTCATTTCATTCATTTCGCCCGACGGTCGAATTCGTCAAGCTATAGTGTTGACTGCTAAGGGAAGAATTCGTCGTGCAGTTACAAAACTGGCTGTACTCGATGTCGATGGAGAAATTAAAACTGTTTCAAATAACCAGTGTTACGGGGGCCGGGATGTTACGACGCCAGTATGCAGCCAATTGAGCTACTCATTTGCGAGCGGAGCCCTAACGACGAAATCATCATTAATCACTGAAAGCAATTGTCAAAACAAAGACGATAGTGGTTCGGCAGAGTAAACCTAGTGCAAGTGCCAGTTATCAGCTCAGTAAATTTTCTAAATTTTCCTATTATTTTCTACCTTATTAGTTGAATTTTTTTCTATAATTATATACTTCTACGAGGAATTCTTAAGCTATATTATCATAAAGTAAGTAACATCAATATCGTTGTTAAGATTCGGATTCTATATATACATATTTACACATGCATTCTTAAACTAGACATAACCTTAGCGAATGAGTCGCTGCCTAGTGAGTCAGCAAGAAATAGCTAAACGATTGGAAAGGTAACTTACAGCTTACTTAATCGCAATGCCCTTAAATTACTATTATAATTACTATAGGAAATAGTTGAAGTTTAGTTGTGGCGAAATAGGAGATTAAATCTCATACCGCATGAAAAGAATTGGCCTATCACTATAAAATTGTAAGTAGGACTTACGCTTAAAACTTTATTGCATTAATCAAATCAAAATAACTTTCAGCTACAGCTGATCCTAATACGACTACGGTTTTTGTGATCTGCTACGGGAAATAGTGGGCTTCTCGTTACTTGAAGTAACACATTTCATTCATTTCATTCATTTCATTCCTTTCATTCCTTTCATTCCTTTCATTCCTTTCATTCATTTCATTCATTTCATATTCATTTCATATTCATTTCATATTCATTTCATATTCATTTCATATTCATTTCATATTCATTTCATATTCATTTCATATTCATTTCATATTCATTTCATATTCATTTCATATTCATTTCATATTCATTTCATATTCATTTCATATTCATTTCATATTCATTTCATATTCATTTCATATTCATTTCATATTCATTTCATATTCATTTCATATTCATTTCATATTCATTTCATATTCATTTCATATTCATTTCATATTCATTTCATATTCATTTCATATTCATTTCATATTCATTTCATATTCATTTCATATTCATTTCATATTCATTTCATATTCATTTCATATTCATTTCATATTCATTTCATATTCATTTCATATTCATTGCATATTCATTTCATATTCATTTCATATTCATTTCATATTCATTTCATATTCATTTCATATTCATTTCATATTCATTTCATATTCATTTCATATTCATTTCATATTCATTTCATATTCATTTCATATTCATTTCATATTCATTTCATATTCATTTCATATTCATTTCATATTCATTTCATATTCATTTCATATTCATTTCATATTCATTTCATATTCATTTCATATTCATTTCATATTCATTTCATATTCATTTCATATTCATTTCATATTCATTTCATATTCATTTCATATTCATTTCATATTCATTTCATATTCATTTCATATTCATTTCATATTCATTTCATATTCATTTCATATTCATTTCATATTCATTTCATATTCATTTCATATTCATTTCATATTCATTTCATATTCATTTCATATTCATTTCATATTCATTTCATATTCATTTCATATTCCTTTCATATTCATTTCATATTCATTTCATATTCATTTCATATTCATTTCATTCATTTCATTCATTTCATCCATTTCATTCATTTCATTCATTTCATTCATTTCATTCATTTCATTCATTTCATTCATTTCATTCATTTCATTCATTTGTATTCATTTGATGCAAACTCGAAAAAAAAAAATTTGACTACGATTCACTTTTTTGGATTTTGGCACATTTTTGCCTTTCTCATATTTGACTACGATTCACTTTTTTGGATTTTGGCACATTTTTGCCTTTCTCATATAGAAAGGTTATGCAACCACTCTGAAAAACGTCAACCTAATCCCGGCCCGGAGGGCCGAGTGTCATATCCCATTCGACTCAGTTCGTCGAGATCGGAAAAAGTCTGTATGTGTGTGTGTATGTATGTATGTGTGTGTGTATGTGTGTGTGTGTATGTGTGTGTATGTATGTGCGTATGTGTCAAATAATGTCACTCATTTTTCTCAGAGATGGCTGGACCGATTTGCCCAAACTTAGTCTCAAATGAAAGGTGCAACCTTCCCATCGGCTATTGAATTTTGGGACGATCAGAATTCTGGTTCCGGAATTACGGGTTTCAGAGTGCGGCCACACAGAAATTTCTCATATAAACTATAGGAAAAATTAAAAATAGAATTTTTATTTTTGATGCTAAATGTGTTCAAGGTGCATGAAACGTCGAGATTTGATGCAAACTCGAAAAAAAATTTGACTACGATTCACTTTTTTGGATTTTGGCACATTTTTGCCTTTCTCATATAGAAAGGTTATGCAATCACTCTAAAAAACGTCAACCTAATCCCGGCCCGGAGGGCCGAGTGTCATATCCCATTCGACTCAGTTCGTCGAGATCGGAAAAAGTCTGTATGTGTGTGTATGTATGTATGTGTGTGTATGTGTGTGTGTATGTGTGTATGTATGTGCGTATGTGTCAAATAATGTCACTCATTTTTCTCAGAGATGGCTGGACCGATTTGCCCAAACTTAGTCTCAAATGAAAGGTGCAACCTTCCCATCGGCTGCTATTGAATTTTGGATCGATCGGAATTCTGGTTCCGGAATTACGGGTTTCAGAGTGCGGCCCCACAGAAATTTCTCATATAAACTATAGGAAAAATTAAAAATAGAATTTTTATTTTTGATGCTAAATGTGTTCAAGGTGCATGAAACGTCGAGATTTGATGCAAACTCGAAAAAAAAATTTGACTACGATTCACTTTTTTGGATTTTGGCACATTTTTGCCTTTCTCATATAGAAAGGTTATGCAATCACTCTGAAAAACGTCAACCTAATTTTTTTTTCGACTCGCATAAGGTTTCTGGATTTTAACAGGGGCGTAGTTGATGGTTTACGGAGAGGGGTTACACCCCCCCTGTACTGTTCGCGCCACTCCTTTAAAAATCTCCTTAAATCACCCCTCAGACCACCACCCCATCCAGCCCTCATACCCCTCCCTTTCAACCCCATCATCTTTAAACCACCACTATATCACAAAGCATACCAATTTAAGCTGGGGAGTCGTGGGTTCATGGGACTTTCGCCCTCTTCACATACCCACCCCCGCTTGACAAAATGAGTTAGCAAGCAGATAACATTGATCTAATGCTGATTAGGCTAATGGAGTATGATATTTTTTTTGTTTCAAGTGTTTCACCGTCGACACGTAGCTCATCAAGTTCGTGGCTGGCATGCCATTGTGTATAAGTGCAAAGTGTACTAAGAATGTAATGGGCATTTCCACGATTATGTTGAACATAAAAAGCCTCCGTGCCATAGTTTAGAGAAATGAGAAAGGCACAATTGCACCGCTAGGTGGATTAAAACAGGTTTTTATTTAGGTTTTCGCTGGCAAAAAATAAAAAAAATGGGTTTTTTTTAATTTCAATTTTTAATATAAATTATAAATTTTTTTCAGTGGATATTTTTTTTAAAAAGATTAATGAATGCCCTGCAACGCATTCTCGAATAGTTTTGCTGTACAAATTATGGTTCTTGCACAATATTTTTTAGAAAGTAGTGCACGCAAAAACACATACGCCCTTTTAAAAAGTTGCCCTTGAGACAAAATGATTTGATTATCTCTTAAATATACTTAATTTCCCACACAGGCGCAACGTAAAAAGTTTCATCAAAATCGAAGATGGTCGGTCACGATTTTTTACAAAATTGAACGGCTCTTCGTGGAATTCCTCATTGTTGGCATGTTGTTGTACCATTACATTGTACGATTGATAGAGTGTAGTGAAGACCCGCTTTTATCAGCCCACGATTTTGTCAGCCTCATATGAAAATTGGTAGTTGGTAGTTTGATGAGCTCTAGCAGACGAACCAAGTCGAATTCGAGCAATTTTTTTCTTGAGCATATTTCTTGCCTTTCTCAACAGAAAGGTATTGCAATTGCTCTGAAAACCGACTTGTTAACGGAGGTCCGGAGGGCCGAGTGACATATACCATTCGATGCAGTTCGTCGAGTTCGGCAAATGTCTGTGCGTGTGTATGTATGTATGTGTGTATGTGCGTCTGTTTGCGTGTGTTTGTGACCAAAAATATCACTCATTTTTCTCAGAGATGGCTGAACCGATTTTAACAAACTTAGTCTCAAATGAAAGGTGCAACATTCCCATAGGCTGCTATTGAATTTCTAATGGATCCGACTTCCGGTTCCGGAATTACAGGGTGATGAGTACGAACACGCAGAAAATGTCGATTTTAATAAATTCTGCAATGAATGTATAAAGGTGAATTTTCTTCCAAAATATGACCACAACTGCTTCGATTTGTAGTATTAGGTCACTAACATCCATCCAAAGTCTATTTGGCCACATTGGCCACCATCATCAGTCCCGGAAGCCCCGGCGGAAGCATCTAAATTCAGAATACCAGTCACATCGGTTTCTCGGAGATGGCTAGACCGAATCAATTAAACTTAGTCTCAAATGAAAGGTATTGCGTCCCAGTAAATGGCTATTTAATTTCATCCCGATCCGATTTCCGGTTCCGGAGTTACACGTTGTGGCGTGCGATCACATAGCAAATTGTGATTCAAACCGATACTACGATGAAAGCAAAAAAGGTAAAAATTTCGCTAAAATGTCCCTCAAACAACATAAATTTGCTGTTCTAGGTCACCGACGGCCAACAAAACTTTCGTTGACTACATTGACCACCATAGACGGTTCCGGAAGTGCCCGGGAAAAGCGGCCATCTTTCAAAATTTAGACGAACTCACATCAGTTTCCCAGAAATGGTTGGGCCGATTTTCACAAACTTAGTCCCAAATGATAGCTATAATATCCCCACAGATGTCTATAAAATTTCGTACGGATCGCTTATATGGGTCCGGAAATATCTTATCTGAAACGAGTAAAAAATAACCCCGATGATGAAAACCTCAAAGCTCTTCTGCAACACATAACTAAAAAAGTTAATGTAATGAAAAAGCGGTGCAAAAAGGCTTACTTTGAAAACCTTCTATCCAACACAACTCATTCAAAACTTTGGAAAAATATTAATACCATTTTTGGTCGTTCAAAGTCGGATGTTCCCATCAGCCTAATTTGCAATGATATCAGAGTCACTGAGTCTAAAGAAGTATGTAATGTTTTCAACAAATATTTCTCTAGTATTGGCAATATTCCCACGAGTCCCAACTCAAATCCTATTACAAATATACAACACGTCCAAGAAACAATCTTCTTGCGTCCTGCAACCATAAACGAAGTGATCCTTTTGATTAAAGACCTCGAAAAAAATAACAGTTGTGGTCCTGATAAGATCCCTGCTAGTGTTCTTAAGAGTAACTGTACCACTTTTGCAAATATCCTAACCAAAGCTTTTAATTTAATAATTCAAACCGGCAGGTACCCAGACTGTTTAAAAATAGCCCGAGTAATTCCAATTTTCAAAGCTGGTGATCCAAACCAACCTTCCAACTATAGACCAATTTCAACATTGTGCGTTTTCAATAAAATTCTTGAGAAATTGCTCATCACTCGACTACTCGAGTTTTTGAACAAACACAACATAATTTACAATTACCAGTATGGGTTCAGACAGGGCTGCAGTACTTTAATTGCAATGACCGAACTAATTGACTCCATCATTAGTCAAACTGATAGCAAAAGAATTGTTGGTGACCTTTTTCTGGACCTAAAAAAAGCATTCGATACTCTGGATCTCTCAATCCTGCTTAAGAAGTTAGAATGCTATGGTATCAGGGGATTAGCAAATCATATTATTCGTAGATATCTGTCGTATAGGAACCAATGCGTATCTATTGGAGACTCGTGTAGCTCTTATAGACCAATAGAAATAGGAGTGCCTCAAGGCAGTAATATTGGGCCACTGTTATTTTTATTGTATATCAATGACCTAGGTAGACTCGGGTTAAAAGGGACTCCTCGTCTTTTCGCGGATGATACCGCGTTGTTCTACCCGAACAACAACTGCCTGGATATTGTACGCGACATTGAATCGGATTTAAAAACACTAACGACGTATTTCAACGAAAACCTTCTTTCCTTGAACCTATCAAAAACTAAATATATGCTGTTTCGTTCATCTAGAAGAGCTATAGGCGTGCATCCAGACCCAAGAATGGGACAGTCTGTAATTCAGGAAACTAACTGCTTCAAATATTTAGGACTTCACTTAGACCCCACACTCTCCTGGATTGAGTATATAACATCTATAGAGAGAAATGTTGCATCGTTATGTGGGGCTATGCGTAAAGTATGCTCTTTTGTTTCCCAGCATGTACTTCTAAAATTTTATTATGCGCACATCCACTCATTGCTGAACTACCTTGTATCTGTGTGGGGCCGTGCCAGTATTTCGAATCTGAAAAAGCTACAAACGCTTCAAAACAGATGTCTTAAAATTATTTTTTAAAAAACCATTTATGTACCCTACTATTTTGTTATACAATAATAATGTCCATAACATTTTACCTTTGCTTGGGTTGACTAACTACCAAACAATAATGTACATCCACAATGCTTTGCATAATACTATTGCTCATAATAATCTAGAATTTACGACAGGAATTCGAGCTCACAGCACCAGACAAGCCAATCATTTATTATACTCCAGAGTATCCACGAACCTTGATTTAAAGCAAAAAACATGTCGCACTCGTTTCCAAGCAAAATTGAAACTAATTTTAAAAAATAAAATAGGAGAATTTTTAATATAAACTTCGTTCACCACCAATCGAGCTTATTCCTTTAGCTATAATTGGTTAATAAAAACAATTGATAAATACATTTTTTATAGCAATAAGTAATAAATAAATTTAAATTATTATGAGCTTCCTGCAAAGCTACGATGGGACCCTTAAAAGGATTCTTTTCCGCTGGGTACTCGCCGTAGCTTCTTGTCAAATTTTGTGTTTTGTCGGTCTCGTATTGTTTTTTTTTTGTTCTCAGCGTTTCCGCGATTCGTAACTTTGTGGCGGTAGTAACTGCCACTAAAAATGCCACCAAAACATCGAAGGCTGCAAAGCGTACTCATTCGGTGTGAGC